>NC_084623.1:18383245-18385745 GCF_033978795.1 Nerophis ophidion
CAGTAGGTTTGGTGTTCTTGGGATGCAACTCAGTATTGTTCTTCCTCCAAACACGCTGAGTTGAGTTTGTATAAAGAACAATGCTGTTGGTAGAAAGCGGTGTCTTTATCACCGAGACACAGCCGGTGTTTCTTTGTTTGTTGTGAAGCTTCAACACAGAGCGGTCAAGCGAACATGTTTTCTCTACGTCAACCAGCATGTTTTTGGATAGGGAAATTGTGATGTACATATTACCGGAAACATCAGTGGATTATTCGTCGTCCTGTCAAAAAAGGCAGCTGTGAGCTTGGCTCCTCGGCTTCTCTCTGAGACACTGCATGTTCACCGCAGCCATCCGACCTCGAGGTATGTCTTTACAATCTTTAAAATCTCACTAAAACACTATTAAAACAATAAGCGGGTAAGGGATCTTCCAGAATTATCCTAGTAAATGTGTTTAATTACATCTGAAACGCTCACAGTGTTGCATTTTTTTTTTCTAGTATTTCACTATCAATATCCTAATTCACAAATCTTTCATCCTCAATCAAATTAATGGGTAAATTGTCGCTTTCTCGGTCCGAATTGCTCTTACTGCTGGTGGCTCCCATTATAAACAATGTGAATATGTGTGGAGCCCTACAACTCGTGACGTCACGCCACATACTTCCGGTACAGGCAAGGCTTTTCTATTAGCGACTAATAGTTGCGAACTTTATCGTCGATGTTCTCTACTAAATCCTTTCAGCAAAAATATGGCAATATCGCGAAATGATCAAGTACGACACATAGAATGGACCTGCTATCCCTGTTTAAATAGGAACATCTCATTTCAGTAGGCCTTTAACTTACAATGACATTTACTTCCGGGTTCATGATTAATACAGACGTTTTGTTAACGCTATATCAGGGGTCGGGAACCTTTTTGGCTGAGAGAGCCATGAAAGCCAAATATTTTAAAATAATATTTACCTCAGAAGGCTGCAAATAGAAAAGAGGCATTATTTTTTTAAATTACGTTTTATTTAATATACCACTGATGTTTTTTCGTTTGTTTTTTGAAAGTTGATTTTGTACTATTTTGTTGTATAAGCTCTGCCTGTTCCATGGGAGGAAGCCCGAATACCCGGAAAGAACCCACGCAGTTATGGAGGGAACATGCAAACTCCACACAGAAAGATCCGGAGCCCGGGATTGAACCCAGGATTACTCAGGACCTTCGTATTGTGAGGCAGATGCAGTAACCCCTGACCCACCGTGGTGCCCTATTTAAGCCTTGCTTGTTCAATATTCATTGCAAAACTTGTTTGGGTCCCTATTAAAAGGTTAATTTGTTCAACCTTGGCCCGCGGTTTTGTTCAGTTTTAAATTTTGGCCCACTCTGTATTTGAGTTTGACACCCCTGGTATACAGTATGTACGGTATAGGAAGCAACAAATGTTAAGGTGTCTCCAGTTCTTTGGCAGTTGAGTAGTGACAGTAGTATGAACAAAGGTAATGGAAAAGTCCTTCTGATTCTTGTTTTTACATTATTTTTTACATTATTTACAGTCATTGAATGAAGAGTATTGTCGTCCGGTAATTACAGTGGTAAGTAAAGTGATTCTTGTGCGTGCGGTTTTGTGCAATAGTGATAAGTGTTAATCAGCGGTGCAGTTGAGCAGTCTGGTGTCTTGGGGATAGAAGCTCAACCTGAGTCTCTCCGTGTTGGCCATTAGACTCCGGTAGCGCTTGCCTGACTGCAGCAGTGAGAAGAGGCGGTTGCTTGGGTGGCTAGAGTCCCTCACAATCCTCTTGGCCTTGGATCTAAACCACTAAGGGGAAATGTATCAGATGATTTATTGATTGATTGATACTTTTATTACTAGATTGCACAGTTCAGTACATATTCCGTACAATTGACCACTAAATGGTAACACCCGAATAAGTTTTTCAACTTGTTTAAGTCGGGGTCCACGTTAATCAATTCATGGTACAAATATATACTATCAACATAATACAGTCATGACACAAGTTAATCATCATAGTATATACATTGAATTATTTACTTTATTTACAATCCAGGGGGTGGGATGAGGAGCTTTAGTTGATATCAGTACTTCAGTCATCAACAATTGCATCAACAGAGAAATGTGGACATTGAAACAGTGTAGGTCTTATTTAGTAGGATATGTACAGCCAGCAGAGAACATAGTGAGTTCAGATATCATAAGAACAAGTATATACATTAGAAGTACATTTGAGTTGTTTATAATCCGGGGAGATGGGATGTGAATGGAGGAGGGTATTAGTAAAGTGTTGAAGTTGCCTGGAGGTGTTGTTTTAGAGCGGTTTTGAAGGAGGTTAGAGATGCACTTACTTTTATACCTGTTGGGAGTGCATTCCACATTGATGTGGCATAGAAAGAGAATGAGTTAAGACCTTTGTTAGATCGGAATCTGGGTTTAACGTGGTTTGTGGAGCTCCCCCTGGTGTTGTGGTTATGGCGGTCATTTACGTTAAGGAAGTAGTTTGACATGTA
>NC_084623.1:18390745-18590745 GCF_033978795.1 Nerophis ophidion
AGCATATTCAACTGAATATGGGTTGAAAATGATTTGCAAATCATTGTATTCCGTTTATATTTACATCCAACACAATTTCCCAACTCATATGGAAACAGGGTTTGTAAAAAGCTCAACGGGCCACATGTGGCCCCCGGGCCTTAGTTTTCCCAGGTTTGCCTCGTTTTTATGGCTGTACATCTCTGATAAGCGAGCATTTAAAGCGATGTTGGACATCTGGAGGGAGGACGCGGTCTCAGCCTCGGTGAGAGTGTTAGCTTATGCCTTGATGGCTGGCGAACAAGTGTCAGATGAAGCTGTGTGAAAAAAAACTTTAATTATCATTTTAGCCAAAGTCAATCAGTTAAACTTTGCCTACATTAAAATGAGTTTTATTTTAAAGCAGCGTCAATATTGTAAGGCCGTAAAAAAGGGCGCAATAAGAAACGTGAACCGCGCGCCCGCAAACACACACTTGCACATACATACACACACACACACACACACACACTTTTGTATTTGTTCCCTTCTTGAGACCTCACAAAAATGATCATGTTTTGTTTAGTTGTTGTGTTACTTCAAGAAATGTCACTTTTTAAGCCTGTAGTTGCCAGGCAGTCAGCCTGGCGCCATCACCCTCTACACACTCTCGCTATCCATGCTGATGATCCATGCTCCCTTTCTCGTTCCAAGTAAATTTTCGTTATTCATGCCATAGTTTGCAAGTTTTGTTTTATGGCCATAGTTTACGTTGTAGTAATAGTTTTGTTTTCATAGCCAAGTTTTGTACCTCCGCCGAGAGCGCCTTTTGTTTGTACCCTTTGTTATTTTGTAATATTCTCCAGTTAATAATAAAATATGTCATTATCTTCACGCCATGTCCGGTCCAGTCGCTTTGCACCATGGGAAAACAAACAACACCATAGTCCCAGTCTTCACATATTGGTAATGTATGCAAACTATGCAAATATACCAAAGATAAGCTTTTAGATTTTTTTTTTAAATGTTTTGTTTGTAATTGTTTTTTATCTTCATTATTTACTTCAAGTTATTACAGTGTGTCTCCATATACATATTAATTTTTTTGCAAAGAAATCTTGGCTACGGGGGGCACAGTTAAATATCTTACGCACACTTGTTATTTCATATGTTGACCAGAGGGGCGCACTTTTAAAACTAACACAGTAAATTTGAAAAATCCCCTCTTTTTGGGACAGCCCTAACTTTGATAGATTTCACCACCAGGGGTGCAAATGAGACATTCTCTATTAGATACAATGGTTTTCCGTGTTGGGACCATGATTTTGGTCCTAACTTGTTCACCGGTCCTCATATGGACGGTACTTTTCCTTGTTGATGTCTCAAGAAGGGTAAAAATACAAGAATGCACGCACACACACAGGCACCAATGCAGAGGTATCATAACATTAAAACTATCCAACATTTTAATAACTGATCAAAGATAAAATTCTACCCACTGAGTCTATTAGAGTGCTAAAAATGCCAAGAAGTACATGGGTGACAGCTTCAAGTTTTTTCTTAAATTTGATAGTGCTGCTAATTTTTTTAATCAAACTAACATTCTCGAGCCGCCACAAGGGATTATTTTGCAGTCATTGTGAGAAACAAAAGCACAAATGCATTTGTCAACGTGTAAGATTCTTTGTTTTGGCAGTTGATTCTGCAGAATCATACGCGAGTTAGGCACAATGGTTGATATCCCGGACGCTATCCGAAAATGTTTGGCAAAAAAAATTGGAGTGAAACCAAACATTGCAAAAAGTGGCACAAACAAAAACTGAGGTAGAATATAGCAGTACAATAGAATACGGGAACAATATCAACAAATAAATAAATAATTTCCTTTTAGAATTGTTTCAGCAAAATAAAGTCAAAAGTGCAAAATAAATAAGTTAACGAAAGCTGAATCTATTATTGGCTCTCATTAAAACCACTGAGTTGTTTTTCTCCCACAAAAACCCCCTTTGTCCAAAAACGTATTCCCTGAGAAAAACATATCAATGTATAACATAAGAATATCAATAATGTAACACGATGAACAACACAAACAAAGAAGAAAACTGAAAAAAATCAATCTCATTATGCTGGTATCAATCCAAAACGATACTGATACTATCCTTGGTATTGATTTTTAGATGAACCCACGCACTCCCTAGCGGAGCCCTACACTGAAAATTAAAAGAATGCAGGAGCTAATTATAACGTGTTGCTTTTGATAAAACATGTTTAAATCAGACTTACATTGTATTACGGCCAAACAGCTCAATTTTTTTTTCATCTGAAATCACATGAAAAAAGATAAGGCCTTCTGGAGGAAAGTTATGTAGTCAGATGAAACAAAAATTGAGCTGTTTGGCCACAATACCCAGCAATATGTTTGGAAGAGAAAAAGTGAGGCCTTTAATCCCAGGAACACCATCCCTACCGTCAAGGATGGTGGTGGTAGTACTATGCTCTTGGGCTGTTTTGCTGCCAATAGAACTGGTGCTTTACAGAGAGTAAATGAGACAATGAAAAAAGAAGGATTACCTCCAAATTCTTCAAGACAACCTAAAATCATCAGCCCGGAGGTTGGGTTTGGGGCGCAATTGGGTGTTCCAATAGGACAATGACCCCTAACACACGTCAAAAGTGGTAAAAGAAAGGCTAATTCAGCCTAGAATTAAGGTTTTGGAATGACCTTCCCAAAGTCCTGACTTAAACGTGTGGACAATGCTGAAGAAACAAGTCCATGTCAGAAAATCAACAAATTTAGCTGAACTGCACCAATTTTGTCAAAAGGAGTGGTAAAAAACTCAACCAGAATAACCATATTTTTCTGTAATTTCAATTAAAGCCATCGAAATTTCTAACATTAGCTCTGAAACAAGTCCATGTCAGAAAACCAACAAATTTAGTTGAACTGCACCAATTTTGTGGTCAAGGAGTGGTCAAAAACTCAACCAGAAGCTTGTGTGTAGCTACCTTGGTGCCTTATTGCAGTGAAACTTGCCAAAGGACATGTAACCAAATATTAACATTGCTGTAAGTATACTTTTGACCCAGCAGATTTGGTCACATTTTCAGTAGACCTATAATAAATTCATAATAGAACCAAACTTCATGAATGTTTTTTGTGGCCAACAAGTAGGATCTCGCAAAAGTTTTTTTTTTCCTATGTCAGTGAACCGGAAGTAAAACAGACACAAGGGGGTGTGTCAAACGCAGAGAGTAATTTCACCACACCTAGTGTGTGTGTGACTATCAATGGTACTTTAACTCTAACTTTTAACTTTACAGATATTTAAAATCATCTTACCTGCTCATCCTTCTCCTGGCGCCTTCATCTTGGGGTCACAACCACCACAGCCATGCAGGTTTCTGATCACCTTGTTGTCCAGTCGTTGTTTAAAGTCCAGTTTTCACGATTTATTTAGAATTTTTTTCAGGGTTGAGTGAGTAATCTTCCACTCACCCCATTGCTGCTTCATTGTCACACGTATGCATCGTTTGGTCCGGGGACCGCAAGTTGTATAGTCCTGCAGATCCCTGGGCATTGAACGGTGGCTGGCGGCTGCTCGTCAAAGGAAAGGGTAAATGTTAGAATAATTGTTTCTAAATTATCACAAACAACTTTGTATTACATTGTGTTCCTGACAAGAAGATAAAAGACTGTCTTTGAAACCAACCAAGAAGAAGGCTCGTAAAACTCCGCTGGGTCTACAAAGCGGACAGATGGCAGGATCTGCCCAACTTCCAGAGTAACTCTTTTTGAAGTATTTTACAAACTCTTTTTGAACTATTTTATGGGACTCTCTTTGAACTATTTTATGGAACTCTTTTTAAACTATTTGACAAACTCTCTTCGAACTGTTCGGTAACCAAAGGCAGCGCTGTTTACGACCCACTTCCCTCAGGAACCAGCTGTGGGAAGAAGTGGGGGAGAAAGTCAAATAAAGAAGGAGGAGTACAATCTTTGGGCAGAGTGTGGTGCAGGACTGTATAGAGTACAGTGGCCATGTCTCTCCTCAGATCTGAGTCCAAATTTAATTCTGTCTTCGTTTGATTCTTTGCCTTTTGTCTTGTTTAATAGATGTCATCAGTGTTTGAACCTGACAGTAAATGCAGGGTTGAAATTAACAATTACAGTATGTGGTAAATACGATTAAATTACTTAAAGACTATATTTTATACAGCTCTCATTCTGAAAATCAATCATTTTGTTTTTCTTTGTTCATGGTTTTAAGCATTTTTTTAATACACTTGCTTTATGTTAAAACCACATATTAAAATTTATGTGTGCAAAATGTTCACTAGTACATCACTGACGTCACCACATGCTCAAGACTTGACCGGTGACATCTACTACCAAAATCGACAACACGGGATATGTTAATACCGCCTCCGTCGTGCTACTGCCTGAGCACCACATGTATGCTTAGCCTTAATTAGTTGCAGTCTAGACGTTCTTTGAGAAGCCGGTCCCATCTAATGGGAAAAAAAAACTACCACCCACAATGAATTCCCTTACCACCCTAACATTAGTATGGGCGCCATCTCCTCTGCATTACACTCAGAACCTCCCACTGAGGCAACAGTAGAACCTGCAGACTCGTTTCCTTTCTCTCCACACAAAACCGAGAGGAAATATTTCCGTGTGTTATTAATGTTTTTATTTTATGGTGTGTTGACATACTGAGTGCTGAGCCTTAATTATAACACATTATAAACATTTGCTTGTGCTAACAACGACGACGCATGCCTTCACAATGCAACTACAGTATCAATGTGCTCCACATTAAACTCATTGTGGTTTTAACTATATAATGATAAGGGTATCATATTTGACACATTGATTTTAAAGACATCAAGTCATTAGTATTTTTTTTTTAATTTATATATTTAAATTACTGTGCGCCTCATAACCCTGATGTACGGAATTATTGTGGTTTTGCTTACCAACGTCAAAGCAATTGGTACATGGTGTAATGATAAGTTTGACCAGTAGATGGCAGTCAAACATAAGAGATACATGTAGTCTGCACTATGATGGTAATATGACTCAAGTAAACAACACCAACATTTCATATGTTCCATTGAAAAAAATTGATCAAAATGTTCTAGTACAACTTTGGTAGGCTATTAAACCGCACCGCTTGATGTGCTTCAATATACTAGTATTATCATGATGTGTGTATAAGGTAAGACATATTATCTGGTGTTTTGTTTTGCAATATTATGCAAAGGCAACTCTCCTTAGCTTTTGATACCTGCTGATCTGTATTTGGGATCTGCAAAAAGCCTGAAAAAATTGCGCAAATCCGCCTTATTAGTCCGTGGAGACACCGTAGTCGATAAGCTTCTTTTTTTTCCTCTATCTTCTTGTTATGGGAAATTCATACTCCGCTGTTGCCATTTGTAATATAAAGTAGTGTAAAGTTCTTACTTATATCTGTCATTAAACTTTCCATTAATGCGCTAAAACACACCGGTGCAGGGAGTTTACATAATTCACCCAAGGAACTTTAATTATTAGAGAGTTCCGGTAGGACGTTTTTTCATGGGACACATTTCTGGTGTTGTTGTTGTTCCGGATGAGAAGATGCTACTCCGTTATTGATCGAAGTAAAGTCTGAATGTCATTAAAAGAGTTTGCTCCATCTTTTCACATTTCTTCCAATTCTGTCCTTGCATGCTACACCGCTACAACAAAGACGACGGGGAGAAGACGCTGCCGAAGGTCAGCCACGTATATAAGAACGCCCACAAAACGCCGCATATGGAAGCGACTGTCAGAAAGCAGCTTGAAGATGATCTGTAAAATATATAATATGCAACATTTTGACCAAAGAACCACCATTATATGTTATGTAAACCAGAAGGAAGTGTTTTAAATTCAGAAAAAAAGTATAATAATATGACTCCTTTAATGCGCTCTATAATCCGGTGCGCCGTATATATAAAAATAAAAGATGAGGTGGCGACTTGTCCAGGGTGTACCCCGCCTTCCGCCCGATTGTAGCTGAGATAGGCGCCAGCGCCCCCCGCGACCCCGAAAGGGAATAAGCGGTAGAAAATGGATGGATGGATGGATAAAAAATAGACCATTCATCTGCAATGCGCCTTAAAATCCGGTGCTCCCTATGGTCCGGAAAATACGGTAAAATTAAATACATGCAGTGCATTTGGGCTAATTAAAGGCTGCATTCTAGGCCTACTGAAATGAGATGTTCTTATTTAAACGGGGATAGCAGGTCCATTCCATGTGTCATACTTGATCATTTCGCGATATTGCCATATTTTTGCTGAAAATATTTAGTAGAGAACATCCACGATAAAGTTCGCAATTGGAGAAAAGCCCTGCCTCTACCGGAAGTCGCAGACGATGACGTCACCAGTTGATGACGTCACCAGTTGATGGCTCCTCACGTATTCACATTGTTTTTAATGGGAGCCTCCAACAAAAACAGCTATTCCGACCGAAAAAACGACAATTTCCCCATTAATTTGAGCGAGGATGAAAGATTCGTGTTTGAGGATATTGATAGCGATGGAATAGATAAAAAAAAAAAAAGTAAAAAAAAAGCATTCATATGTTTTTAGACACATTTACTAGGATAATTCTGGGAATTCCCTTATCTTTCTATTGTGTTGCTAGTGTTTTAGTGAGTTTAACAGTACTTGATAGTCTCGGGGAAGTCGACAGCAGCTGTACGGACGGCACAAGCTCAGCTGATATCCGGTAAGTGGCAACTTTTTAACCACAATACTCTCACCGAAACCTGGTGGTTGACATGTATTAGAGATCCATAGGAAAGTTTCACCTCCGTGAATTTCAAACAAGGAATCACCGTGTGTTTGTGTGGCTAAAGACTAAAGCTTCCTAACTCCGTCTTTCTACTTTGACTTCTCCAATATTAATTGAACAAATTGCAAAAGATTCAGCAACACAGATCTCCAAAATGCTGTGTAATTATGCCGTTAAAGCAGACGACTTTTAGCTGTGTGTGTGTGCAGCGCTCATATTCATAACAGCCCGTGACGTCACGCGTACACGTCATCATTACGCAACGTTTTCAAGAAAGAAGTCCCGGGAAATTTAAAATTGCAATTTAGTAAACTAAAAAGGCCGTATTGGCATGTGTTGCAATGTTAATATTTCATCATTGATATATAAACTATCAGACTGTGTGGTGGGTAGTAGTGGGTTTCAGTAGGCCTTTAAAGGGGACCTATGATGAATCAACATATGTTGACACAATGTCGGATACTCGTGTTAAAAAATCCTGAAGCATCAAATGATAATGTTCATGCACTTTGGTTTGAGCTTGCACACAGTTTTGGTTTACCCTTTTCTCGGGGTCCTTCAATCTGGCTACAATTTGACGTAAAGCAGAGGCAAAATAAATCGTTCCCCGATGCTACAGGAAAGGGTAAAGTATAACTTTTTATCCACATGTGCAAAATAACACCGACGTGTTTTTTACGAAGCTCTGAATCGATCGGCGAGTGTTCAGGTGTACCTAATTTTGTGCACGGGTGAGTTTATATAAGATTTATGAAGTTTATTTTTGACAGTGTTTGGTAAAAAATAACATTGATGAGAACTTCAAGGTACAATGCATCCGGAAAGTGTTTACAGTACTTCACTTGCCCCACATTCAAAATGGAAAAAAATATTTTTGTCCTCAAAATGTTACATACAATACTAAAATAATGTATGATATATATACATAATTTATAAAAAATAAAAAAAAAATCACAGCATTTCCTCAATACTTTGTTGATGAACCTTTAGCAGTAATTACAGCCTCAAGTCTTTTTGAATACGATGCCACAATCTTTGCAGTTTCAGCCATTCCTCTTTGCAGCACCTCTCAAGCTCCATCAGGTTGGATGGGCAGTTGGTTTTCATCCACGATGTCTCTATCCATTGCTGAATTTATCTTTCCCTCCATCCTGACTAGACTCTCAATTCCTGCCGCTGAAAACCATCCCCACAGCATGATGCTTCACTGTAGGGATTGGTATTGGCATGTTAATTAATGAGCGTGGGAACACTTGTGATTAAGGGCTTGTGAACGACTCTTGCTGTCCTCGTGTGGGTTCCATGGACCCCTCAGGAAGGACATGATCGTCAAGCAGGTTTGACTCTTTTATTTTTTCAAACAAAGCATCAGTCTAGGTCGGGTCGCTTTTCAGCTCCCCCTCCGCTGATCGTTCCAGTCTGCTTTTCAGCTGCCGTGTTGTGTCGTGGTCTCTCGTGTGCTCTTCTCTGTCACTCTTTGCTCGCTCTTGCTTCTTCCTGCACTGCATCTGCTGCGGACACTCCACCTCCTCCCTTAATCTTTCCTCCTTCTCCCCTTTTATACTCTGCGAGGAGATACGTAGAATCATTACCTGTGTGTGAGCCACGCACCTGACCTCGATTGCAGCAGCATTGCTCCCGGCACGCCCCGCCTCTCCGTTCCGCCGCATTCTCCGCCTCCTTGCCGCCATCTTGAGCAGGGCTACAGAGTGTCCTGCGCCGCCGTCGGCCCGTCGGCTCCGCCTCTCCACAGGGCTATATTATAACCTTTCATAACATGGTCACTACTGCCTAGTTTCTCTTATTATATTCTTATTTTACTGTTGTATTTTTATTCCCATTGTTGCTTTTTATTTTTATTCTTATTGTAATATTTCTCTATTTTGTTTCCATTTAAACCCCCATTATTTACCTTTTTAAATTGATCTCAACTCTGAACACTGCTGCTGGAATTTTAATTTTCCTGAAGGAATCAATAAAGTACTATCTATCTATCTATCCATCCATCCATCCATCCATCCATCCATCCATCTATCCATCCATCCATCCATCCATCCATCCATCCATCCATCCATCCATCCATCCATCCATCCATCCATCCATCCATCCATCTATCTATCTATCTATCTATCCATCTACCTATCTACCTATCTATCTATCTATCTATCTATCTATCTATATAAATAAACTGATTGATTGATTGAATGAGCGGTACCTGGTTTCCTCCAAACATGATGTCTGGAATTCACACCAAATAGTTCGCTCTTTGCCTCATCAAACCAGATACATTTGTTTCTCATGGTCCAGCAGTCTTTCAGGTGGATTTTGGAAAACTTTTTACCAAGAAATGGCTTCCGTCTGGCCACTTTACCATACATGGCTGATTGGTGGATTGCTGCAGAGATGGTTGTCCTTCTGGAAGGTTCTTTTCTCTCCACAGAGGAATGTTGTAGCTCTGAGGGAGTGACCATTGGGTTCTTGCTCACCTTCCTGACCACTTTTTTGTATAACGCTTTTCTCTAGTGACTCAAAGCACTTTACATTTTGAAACCCATGATCTCAGTTACATTTAAACCAATGTGTGGATGGCACTGAGAGCAAGTGATTAAAGTATTTTGCCCAATGACTCAACCACAATGACTAGGATGGCAGAAGCAGGGATCGAATCTGGAAGCCTCAAGTTGATGGCACGGCCGCTCTACCAACTGAACGACGCCAATGCCAAGCTTGTGGAATTGTATTCAAAAAGACTTGAGGCTGTTATTTCTACTGAAGTATTGGGCAAAGGCTTTGAATTATTATGTACATGTGATTTTGTTTAGTGTTTTATTGTCTTTTACATTTGCAAAAAAAAACAAAAAACATTTCACATTGTCAACTTGGTATAGTGTGTGTAGAATTTATTAGACAAAAATTGATTTATTACATTTTGAAATAAGGCTGTGATGTGTATGTCTGCTTTTGTGATCCTAGTCCGGAAAGAAGGGTGACACGGCAGTGCGGCTGGATCAAAAGAAACTTTGGAGACTCTTTACTGAACCAAAAGTTGCTTTATTTTCAAGCGAGTGTCATTATACAGGACTGCAGTTCCTGGAGGAGGTCAGGTCAAGAAAACGAGACACTTCTAACTTGGAGGAGCCGGACCACAGTCTTATATGTTTTCTTTCTCTGTCTGGGTGTTAAAGTTAAAGTACCAAGGATTGTCACAAACACACACTAGGTGTGGTGAAATGGGTCGTTTGCATTTGGCCCATTCTCTTGTTCACCCCCTGGGAGGTGAGGGTAGCAGTGAGCAGCAGCGGTGGCCGTGCTCAGGAATCATTTTTGGTGATTTAGCCCCCAATTCGAACCCTTGATGCTGAGTGCCAAGCAGGCAGGTAATGGGTCCCAATTTCTAGTCTTTGGTATGACTCGGCCGAGGTTTGAACTCACGACCTACGGATCTCAGGGCGGTCACTTTAACCACAAGGCCTCTGAGCAGGGTGTGTGTTAATTCAGGATAGTACAACCAGAACATGTAAAGTGAAGTGATTTATATTTATATAGCGCTTTTTCTCTAGTGACGCAAAGCGCTTTACATAGTGAAACCCAATATCTAAGTTACATTTAAACCAGTGTGGGTGGCACCGGGAGTAGGTGGGTAAAGTGTCTTGCCCAGGGACACAACGGCAGTGACTAGGATGGCGGAAGCGGGGATCGAACCTGCAACGCTCAAGTTGCTGGTACTGCCGCTCTACCAACCGAGCTATACCGGTAAAGAGATGTTTGTGTGTATATGACTGGGAAGACACCAGATGTATACCATAACTTGTAGGTTGATGTTAAGATAAAATTGAGTCTCTCCTCCAGGATAGAGCTGTCATTTTTGCATTCCGAAGTCTGAATGGATTGCCTCTTCTCGTGAGAGAATTAACCCAGTCCACATACGAATTTCCAACTTCGGCTCTATAATTTATTATGGACTCAACCATTATTTACTTAAACCTGGTGGTTCGCTTTCTCCAAGTTGAATATAAGCATTCATGTAGAACATAACATGAGTTAATTAATACACTTTAGCTGTAACATAACAAAACATAAAAATAAGAAGCTTTGTGAGTAATTTCCACAGGCACTACGTATATTTAAAGAGGGTTCATTCTTTAATGATACTTTCGGAGAGGAGGGGGCGTGGTTTAATTTGCAATCCGGGAATGCCTTCACAAACGAACATCTTGCAGAAATGAGTTATAAATTTGACTGTCGAGCAAAGTTAACACCAAAGGAGGATATTCAACACGTATTATCTGGTCCACAAGGAGGTGTTTTATATGTACGGTAAAGGCCTATTGAAATGAGATTTTCTTATTTAAACAGGGATAGCAAGTCCATTCTATGTGTCATAATTGATCATTTCACGATATTGCCATATTTTTGCTGAAAGGATTTAGTAGACAACATCAACGATAAAGTTTGCAACTTTTAGTCGCTAATAAAAAAGCCTTGCCTGTACTGGAAGTAGCAGACGATGTGCGCGTGATGTCATTGGTTGTAGGGCTCCTCACATCCTCACATTGTTTATAATCATAGCCACCAGCAGCAAGAGCGATTCGGACCGAGAAATCAATGATTTCCCCATCAATTTGAGCGAGGATGAAAGATTTGTGGATGAGGAAAGTTAGAGTGAAGCACTTAAAAAAAAAAAAAAAGCAGACGGCAGTGGGAATGATTCAGATGTTATTAGACACATTTACTAGGATATTTCTGGAAAATCCCTTATCTGATAATTGTGTTACTAGTGTTTTAGTGACATTATAAAGTCATACTAGGAGTGGGCAAAAATCTCGTTATAGCAATACATCGCGATACGTTCTCTTCCGATTCAATATCGATACTCCAAGTTTGAATATCGATAAAAATAAAAAAAATAAATCATGTTTTTTAGACTGACTGTAAATGCAGTACGACCTCCGCTCCGCCAGGTGTCGCTGTGCCGCTACCTCACTGCAAGGCGTTTGCACTCTTCTTCTCGTTTTTCCCCGGCTGTTGCAGTGAGGCATCCATCCATCCATCCATTTTCTACCGCTTATTCCCTCTTTGGGGTCGCCTATCTCAGCTACAATCGGGCGGAAGGCGGGGGTACACCCTGGACAAGTCGCCACCTCATCGCAGGGCCAACACAGATAGACAAACAACATTCACACTCACATTCACACACGGGCCAATTTAGTGTTGCCAAACAACCTATCCCCAGGTACATGTTTTTGGAGGTGGGAGGAAGCCGGAGTACCCGGAGGGAACCCACGCATTCACGGGGAGGACATGCAAACTCCACACAGAAAGATCCCGAGCCTGGATTTGAACCCAGGATTGCAGGACCTTCGTATTGTGAGGCAAACGCACTAACCCCTCTGCCACCATGAAGCCCTGCAGTGAGGCAGTGGAGCTGAAAAACCCCCAAAACAAAACAAGCAAGCATGGAAGGTAAACTTAAACTAGAGACACCCTCGAACTTAAAGGCAGATGTTTGGAAGTATTTTGGATTCCAAAGGAAAAGAGAGCACACAAGTGAGCTGGACAAAGACTACGCGCTTTGCAAACGCTGTTCCGCTCCCATTAGATACTCAGGCAACACAACAAACTTGCGAACACATTTAGTAAGACACCACCCCGGCATATTTGTAGAGCCGCAGCTGCCGAAACCTGCCGACCCGAAGCAGACCACATTGGACCTTGTCAAAGTCCTCCCGTCCACTTCAGTTAGAGCCCGGGGGATCACGGAGGCCATGGTGCATTTTATTTGTAAAGATTTGCGCCCCTACAACGTTGTGGTTGAACGCCGGCTTTCGGTGGATGATTTATACATTGGAGCCGCGCTACGTGATGCCGCAGCGTAGGTACATGGCTAATGTCGCCGTGCCAAAAATTTGTCATTTAAGGTCAAAGGGAAGAAGCTGCACTTTATTTTGTATTTTCAATTTCAGTGGGCGTGACACACTTCATTTTATTTGGAGTATTTAATCTAAGTTCAGAAGAAACATGATGCACTGAGGTTTCAGTTCAGTTTGTGGACACTGACCCACACTGCACTTTGTGTCATTGTGCTCAGGGAGACTAATAATAATGCACACTGCACTTTTCAATGTGTTTCAGACAGTGTGTTGTTCATGCAAATATTTTGTAACTTGTGCTTGTGTAGTTAAAATAAAATGGCATGGGTAACTTGAATTACATTTGCCTCAGTTTGTTCCGTGAATTATCACTATCATCTGATGTACATACAACTCAGATTTTAAGATGCATAATGCATTTCACATTTTTCAGTTAACGATGTAGAATATTGCAATATATCGCATGTATCGCAAAACTTTTAATATCGCAATATCGTATCGTATCGTGACACAAGTATCATGACGCGTATCGTATCGTGAGGTCCTTGGCAATACCCAGCCCTAAGTCATACCTGAAAGTCGGAGGGGTTTGGTGACCGCCAGTGTCTCTGATGGAAGCTATGGAGGAGCCAAGAAAGTCGCAGCTGCCTATTTGACAGCTGCTGCAGGAAGAACGACACAAGCTCCACCGATGTCTCCGGTAAGAGCCGACTTATTACCACAATTTTCTCACCGAGACTTGCCGGTCGACATTTGGGTAGAGAAACATGTTTGCTTGACCACTCTGTTCCATAGTAAAGCTTCACAACAAACAAAGAAACACCGGCTGTGTCTTTTTGTTGCTAAAGGCAGCTGCAATCCACCGCTTTCCACCAACAGCATTCTTCTTTATAGTCTCCATTATTAATTTAACAAATTGCAAAAGATTAAGCAACACAGATGTCCAAAGTACTGTGTGATAATGGGATTAAATCGGACGACTTTTAGCCGTGAGTGGTACTGGGATACAATGTCCGCTCCAACCAATAACGTCACAAGCACGAGTCAACATAAGCGTCATCATTCCGCGACGTTTTCAACAGGAAACTTCGCAGGAAATTTATAATTGCAATTTAGTAAACTAAACCGGCCGAATTGGCATGTGTTGCAATGTTAATATTTCATCATTGATATATAAACTATCAGACTGCGTGGTCGGTAGTAGTGGGTTTCAGTAGGCCTTTAAAATCATCATAAGTGCCCTTTAAGGCATGACGGGCAAACAAATGCTACAGAATAATGCAGAGAAAATATGCACAATGTGCTGAATGACAGCTGGTCAAATAACACAACTCACTTAAAACTTACGCACGTTTTGGGAAAGTACAAATGTCCTTTGCAAAAGCCCAAAGCCATTGAACGATTCGGATTCCTCGTCACATGGTGGCAAAAGCAATTGAAGACAGCACATCGCTAAGAGAGGTGTTTCAGGACTACCCAATATCCAGGTTGATGCAAATCAACACACCAGCAAAGCAGAAACATTTTGTGCATGAGGTAAAAGATTCAAAGAGCTTATGACTCAGCAGTTACTGTAAGTACAGCCCAGCCTTGTCGGCTTTGTGCTGGCATCTTGCTATTGTGTATGAAATAGCTGACAAGTGGATGAGATTACTAATGCAATAGTTGCCACACTTCTAATTAAAACAATCCCTATTCATTATTGGCTGTTGAATTCATCATATCTATTTTAAAATGCTGAGCAACTCTGGGATTTTCAAATGTGAAGTAGTTGGCAGGTAAATACAAGTCATATGACATTTTTCACGTATGTCACCTACGTATACCAATGTCCAATAAACCAACACAGGCAAAAGAGAATTTGACAATTGGGGGATATCTAGTCATATGCTGCACAGTTAAAAACGGAGATTTGATAAAACAAGAGTAATTATATGAAAAGCACAGACGATGGACACGATCATTTGCAGATATATTTTTTTTTACTACCCTGAATGTAATGAAACATTTTGTCACGGCCCGAGTGCAACTCATTGCGCATTCATGTGAGCCCACTTCTGGGAGCGTGCCGGGCGCGCGCCAGTCCGGCTGCAGCAAGCGGCTGCAATCTATCAGCTCCCCTGTGGCTGATCAGGGGACCTGCCTTCATAAGCCTGCACAACCTGCTATCCCGTGCCAGAACGTAGCTACTTGTTTTTAACAGTAAGCCTGATCGTATCATGCGCTATATTTTCTCCTTCTCTGTGTTTTAATTGTGCGTTGTCCTGTGTCGTGTCATTCTAGCAGCAAACCTTTGTTCCCGCGTGACAAGCTGTGTGTCTCGTCTACCCTAGGTTCCTCTCTGGCCGCCTCATTTGGAACTCGACCTCCCGACTGGACACGGTCCTTCGACGCCTCGCTATAGCCCCCCACTTCCTGCCGGCTCACGGACCTCTGAGCTTGTCTTGTCCCCCCTTGGACTTCCTCACCTCTCGCTCAACTCTCCCGGTAAGTCATTAATTGCATTCCGCATACTCATTTTGGATTTATTACACACTTCATTTGTCCATCCATCCATTTCCTACCGCTTATTCCCTTTTTGGGTCACGGGGGCGCTGGTGCTTATCGCAGCTACTTTCGGGCGGAATCCAGCGAACACACTGGACAAGTCGCCACCTCATCGCAGCACACTTCATTTGTGATTATTATATATCGTGCACATATAATAAATAAAAACATAGAGTTTAACGACAACCCTCCTGTCTGTGCCGTCTCCTCTTCCCGTATACGTAACACATTTCAGAGTTACTATTCAATTGCAATTTCAACAAAAATGTTCGAACTAGGGAAAATTAAAGTAAAGTTAGGGATGAGAACTTATAATAACGGATAAGATTCAAATAGCGCTTTTTTAGCAACTCACAGCGTTTCACAGAGAACCCATCATTCATTCATTCACTCCACATTCACACAATAATGGAGGTAAGCTACATTTGTTGCCACAACTGCCAGTTTGCGCCTATGGTCCCCTCGACCACCACCAAACATTCATTCAATGGGAGAAAAATTAAATTGTCTTGCCCAAGGACACAACGGCTGTGACTTGAATGGCAGAAGCTGGAATTGAACCTGCAACCCTTTAAGTTGCTGGAAAGGTCTTTCTACCGTAGGGACGGCGTGGCGCAGTGGAAAAGTGGCCGTGCGCAACCCGAGGGTCCCTGGTTCAATTCCCACCTAGTACCAACCTCGTCACGTCTGTTGTGTCCTGAGCAAGACACCTCACCCTTGCTCCTGATGGGTGCTGGTTAGCGCCTTGCATGGCAGCTCCCTCCATCAGTGTGTGAATGTGTGTGTCAATGGGTAAATGTGGAAGTAGTGTCAAAGCGCTTTGAGTACCTTGAAGGTAGAAAAGCGCTATACAAGTACAACCCATTTATCATTTTATTTATGTCTGTGTCTGTACCTTTTACATGAGCAATTTTCGGTACCTGGGATTTGATACTGGTACTCAACGACGGTGTTCAGGAAAACAGCGTTACATAAAATCAGAGTTAATCACTATTCTTTCTAGTAAAAAGTAGTCAAACTAATTACTTTTATGTACATTACAACGCTCTTACTACCATATTTGATGTCATTGGGGAAGCTACTTTTACAAAACCCAAAACCAGTGAAATTGGCACGTGTAAATCTTTCAGTACTTTTGTGTCCGTTCATGTGGTAATAAATGTTAGGAATAAAATTGTTTTATCTAAACATTTCATGTCACGTGTGGGTAGTATATTTATGCGGGGTTGTTCTCCCGGGATGCAGACGGACAACTCTGGACAAAGCGTGAAAGTAGGATGTGATTTAATCTTTGTACCGATTGCACGTGAATCTAAGGTACAAACTTGGCACAGGAATCAAGAAACATAGAAACCAGAAATAATCCTACGTGCCTGTTGTATATATCAAACAATGAAGCCAGAAAGAGTGTGGCGAGCAACGTGAATAAAAAGCTCTCTGATTAGTGCTCGGCAGCAGGTGAACGTGCCGAACACTAAACAGAGGCTCCCATGGTGACCAAAACAAACCCAGGAGTGCACAAAACAGGAACTAAGGGAGTCCAAGACTAACAGAACATGACTAAACACAACATGATCCGGGCCACGGATGATGACACTTTGAAATAAGCTGATTATGGTAGGTTTGTGGACCGGTTGTTACATCTTGATCTTAGTAGTCTCATTTGCTAGTATTATAGTCAACTTGCATACAGTTGTACTTCCAAAGCATTAGGTGGTAGTAGTGTATAGATTAGTCAGGGGGTAGCCTTTTTTCACAATGCTGAATCGAGTCTTTGTTGCACCCTAAAAAGTGTTTGTACAGTACATGTGGTACTTATTACATACCAGTTTTACTTGATTTACATTATAGTTGTAGTCTTCATTGCCATGTAAAATCGCTAATGCTAACCAGTAGCATCGAGATCGTGTATTTTGAAAAGAGGATCCTTAGTGTATATTTTTTGGCATTAAAAATTGCAATCATTTGGGTGCTGCTTGACTGCTTGTGTGCCGTTCAAGTGTTTGAGTCCACAAACAACATGATGTCACATGCAACAAAGGTATCAAAATATGGCACCATTTGATTTCACAATACAAACATTGAGATCTGGTCATCAAATAGGGTGGATTTTGGACTCTTTCCTTAGTACTGTGTTACATCTGCTTATGCAATCACCACCTTACAAGGTTTTTGAGATATCGTAGGTCTCTAAGCTAATTGATATTTTTAGTGTTGAGAGCATTCCAAGGTCAATGTTGTAATTTATTATTAAGTTACAACTACTATAGTTTGTAGTACATTCTATTGTATTGTTTTTGATAGTATATTTATTTTCAAAAAGTTCTTTTTCCATATTTAACAACATGTCACATTTTGGTTTTTAATTCATTTCAATGGCAAAAATTGAGGATTTTGGGTTACAAATTCTGTTACAGATCAGTTGAAACTTATAACTTGAGGTACCACTGCACCAGGCACATGTCAGTGTGCATCCATGTGTGCGCTACGCTGAGCGCACCTCCGAAGCGCGCCAGGCACATGCTAGTCCGGCTGCGGCAGGCAGCTGCAATCAATCGCTGGCAATCAACACACCTGTCTCTGATCATGAGACATGCCTTCTTAAGCCAGCACATTCTGCTATACTGGGCCTATATCTGTTCCTGTACAGTAAGTGAATGTCTAGCTCTATGCACTCTTGCTCTCCCTGTGTGTTTACCCCTGACGTGTTGAATTGTCTCTTGTCCTCCTTGTATTGCTTTCTCCAGCCTTCTTTTGTTCCCACATTACGAGCTGTGTGTCTCGTTTTCCCGCGTTCCCTTTGCTTCCATGGCTGCATCTTGGATCTCGACCTTCCGCCTGGACACCGACTCTACCTACCTGTCTCACGGACCTTCGAGCCTGCTTTTCCCCTTTGGGACTTCCGCCTCTCGCTCAACACTCCCCGTAACACTCAGCAGTTAATTCCCACACATAGTCGCACACCATACACTTATGGATTCGTCAATCACCCTTGTTTATTACCATAATTTATATATATATATATATATATATATATATATATATATATATATATATATATATATATATATATATATATATATACATAAATAGAGCCTGGACTACGTCCCTCCTGTCTGTGCCATCTCCTTCCCCCTGTACACCATAACACACATGCATGTAAAGAACATACTAATCATACTATCCTTAATTTTGACCAGCTAATGATTGATGAAATATTTTCAAAAGACTTGTGAATGTGTGAGTCGTTGTCTGAGAGGCAAGATAAACATTTGTGCGTATTTGCAGCTTTGCTTTAGCCCAACTTACTGAAAAACAGACCAGAACTAGACAGAAGTGCAAAGATTATTTGTTATGGTCATTAATTTCCTACATGTGGCATCGTGCTGTCAGTGCTGAAAAGAATAGACTAGTTGGCTGAAATGGACTAGCTGAAAGCAAAATCTAATGAGAGTGGACAGCATAGTCTTACACAATACTCTTGTTTGGACACAATTACAGGGATGTGGTAAAAGGAGAGCTACAACACTATAAATGGAGTGCAGTTAATTTATTATGTGGTATTTAAGGTTCTAGTTTACATGTAGATTTTGAAAACAAAAACATGGCCAAGAATCGATATTGCATTAACAAATTCCAGCCTCATACAATATATATATATATTGATGTATTAATTATCATATAAATTGGTACCGTTAAATTGGCCCAAGTGTGTGACTGTGAGTGTGAATTATGTCTGTCTATCTGCGTTGGCCCTGTGATGAAGTGGCGACTTGTCCAGGGTGTACAACGCCTTCCGCCCGAATGCAGCTGAGATAGGCTCCAGCACCTCCCGCGACCCCGAGAGGGACAAGCGGTAGGAAATGGATGGATGGACGCGTACTAACATTACCATTTGAAAACAGGCTACAAAAGCTAATTTAGCTGCTGACGTATGTTGTAACCAGTGATGAGGCAGGAAAATGAAGCTAAGTCACGAGTTACTCACCAATAAATATAGCAAAGCCACAGGGGAAGCTATCCAAGAGAATTGCAGCATGCAACACTACAAACTACACTGCGAAAGTAGCTTGCTACATCAAAGCCACATATATATATGTATATATATATATATATATGTATATATATATATATATGTATAAATATATATATATATATATATGTATATATATATATATAAATATATATATATATATATATATACATATATATATATATATATATATGTATATATATATATGTATATATATATATATATATATATGTAGGTGTGGGAAAAAATCAAGACTACTTCATCTCTACAGATCTCCTGATGATTGAGGGAACCCCTCATGAAACAGATCTGTAGAGATGAAGTAGTCTTGTGATTTTTTCCCACACCTACATATTGGGCTCTACCACGGTATCGAGCACTATTCTCTGGATAATCCAATCAAGATATATATATATATATATATATATATATATATATATATATATATATATATATATATATATATATATATATATAAAGTATATATATATATATATATATATATATATAAAAAGTATATATATATATATATATATAAAGTATATATATATATATATATATATATATATATATATATATAAAGTATATATATATATATATATAAATATAATATATCAATGTTTATGTAACTGAGAATGCTCAAATGTACCCAATAACAACTACCTCTCGGGTTCCTGGCACCCCACTGTATGTACAGCAGTTTTGTTTACCTTTTCTTTGGCTCACCCCTATAATGTTATAAATTATCTCTAAAAAAATTAAAAACAACATTTCTATCTATATCTTGATAAAAAATAAACATTGTCGTGTGTGTTGCTTTGTAACAGTTGGTAATGGTTATGTGCAGTAAAACTTTTCATGAACTCAACTCACCTTAATGTGTGTTCCTAAATCTATGTTGGACGTCTTCGAAGAAGAGAGCAGTTATGATTTAGGTTTACAGGGTAAACAACTACAAAATAAGGCTTTGGGTATCGTTTTCTCTAAATGCATACATTTGTTTACATAAGGCCAAGGACACTCATTATTGTGTGTATTCTGAATGTCATCTTTTTTACTAAAGAAAAAATCGTATCTGCCATTTTCAAGTATGTTTCTTTTTTTTGGTTTTGTGGTCAGCTTGAGTCGTCCCTCTGTCTCTGACTCCCTCGTCGTCATGTGACATGAGGCTGTGACTGTTAAGATTTTGCCTCCTGGTTTTGAAGACCCACCTTATCTTGCCTCTGATTGGCCAGTCTGTAGTTTTTCGCCCTGACTCCTCATATGAACACCAACCAATCATCATGGATTTTCTCCTTATGTATGAATATTGTCATTCATCCAGGTCGTTGTATTTTTTCTGGGCCTGAGCCTGGATTTTATGTTCAGGTCGCATGCTTTTGCGGCGGTCGTTTCCCCAAGGACATCAGGGAGCAGCATTATTCTCCAAATGCAAACTCAATTCAACTAGTCTGCGCTGGGAAAGCTCAAGGTAACGTAAACATGGCCCAAAAGGAGTCAACTTATTGAGCAGGTAGCACAAAACCATAACTGTTGCGTGTTGCGAACAAGACTGGCAGGCTGAGTGAACAAACAAGGCAGGTATAAATGGCTCACTGATTATTGATCCAGAGCAGGTAAGCATCCTGACAAAGAATAAAAAATAAAAAAAATTACACAATTTACGGTAAAATACCGGCAGCTGTGGTTGCCTGGAATTCACCGTAAAACAAATTAGGGCCCATTTTAGTGTTGCCAATCAGCCTAACATGAGTTGTGTCATGTTTTGTGGTCACGTTCTGTTTGGTTTTGGACTCATTGTGCACACTTGTTTGTTTTGTCACCATGCCAACACATTAGTTTTCACCTGATTCATTTGTTCTCATGCAGCTGTTAATCACCACAGCACGATTTAAGCCTGTAGTTGCCAGGCAGTCAGCCTGGCGACATCACTTTCTACACACCCTTGATACCCGATAGATTACGCAGTCCATGCCATAGTGCTCATGCCATTGCTATGTTGTTTTTTACTTCTTCACGCCACAGTAAGTGTTTTGTTTTTATGTACACAGTTTAGTCAGGTTTTTTTTTTTTAGTTCAAGTTTCATGTCCGAAGTTGTTTTTGCCTCCGCCTTGGGCGCGCCTTTTGTTTGGTACTTTTTGAGTGATTAATTAAAAGATGTCATTACCTTCACGCCATGTCCGGTTCAGTCGATTTGCACCACGGGAAAACAAACCACACCAAAGTCCTAGCTATGACAAATTCCACTTCTTTGAAGGTAAAAGGAGGCCTAAGTACCTGGAGAGAACCCACATAGTAACAAGGAAAGCATACAAACTCCACACAGAAATATCCCTAACCTGGGAATCAAACCCAAGACCACATTAGATGAGGCACAAGCATTTAATTAACCTCTGCATCACCGCTGCTGCCCTGTCAACAATATTAGTATCTGCAAAATAACTGTGTTTCCGAGACATGTGCACATGTGGATTTTAACTTGAAAGTATTTGTACAACCTTTCACTGGACAACTCACAACATGGCTTCAAGTGAGCTATTAAAAATGAGCATTAAATGCTCCGTGTCTGTTAAAAAGCTGCTTGCAACCAGTTCTAACACACTTAAACACACAGTGTGGTTCATTTCGAATTAGTTTGCAATAAAGCACATAAACATAACCCCTCAATGTCACAAAAATACAAAAAAACATGCTCGCGATGACTTAACAAGGCTAATGCCTTTAACGCAAACCCCGAAAACAATTAAGTAATGCTATAAATGTAAATGTAGAATATGCAAAATATGTTATTTATACATAACAATACCGTAAATTAAAGAGTATTTGCATGCTTGACATTACAGTGTTTGCAAATGCATTGTACGATTTTGCATTATTTTTACAGTCAAGTCATATGTTTTCTACAAATTATATACATAGTGATTTAGGTGTCACGTTGGAAACGCATTGTGATGCGCGTTGTGTCACCCCGGGATGCACGAGGACCAAGGCGGGCAAGAATTGCAGGTAAGAGCTGGTTTCAATATACAAAAACAAAATAACACTGGTGTAAAACGGCAAAAGAAAGTGCGTGCCTCGGCACGGGAAGCTAACGCTAAACGTAGCAGTGAGTCCAGAGTCCAAAATTGACGTTTCGAGCGCACGCGAAGCTAAGGCGTAACTTAGCACAAAGTAGAGATACCAACGTGAGAGTTGCATGAAGCAAACAACGAATCAAGACTGATCAAAGGTAGAAGGCAGGCTTAAAGGGGAACATTATCACCAAACCTAAGTAAGCGTCAATATATACCTTGATGTTGCAGAAAAAAGACCATGTATTTTTTTAACCGATTTCCGAACTCTAAATGGGTGAATTTTGGCAAATTAAACGCCTTTCTGTTTATCGGTCTTTTAGCGATGACATCAAAACGTGACGTCACCGAGGTAACACACCCGCCATTTTCATTTTCACATTACAAACACCAGGTCTCAGCTCTGTTATTTTCCATTTTTTTGACTATATTTTGGAACCTTGGAGACATCATGCCTCGTCGGTGTGTTGTTGGAGGGTGTAACAACACTAACAGGGAGGGATTCAAGTTGCACCACTGGCAAGAAATCTGCCGCCAGGCCCCCATTGAATTTGCCAGAGTGTCTGCACATTTTACCGGCGATGCTAAGACAGACATGGCACAGAGATGTATGGATAACCTGCAGATAAATTTGCAACGATTAAGTCAACGAAATCACAAAGGTGAGTTTTGTTGATGTTGTTGACTTATGTGCTAATCAGACATATTTGGTCGCGGCGTGACTGCCAGCTAATCGATGCTAACATGCTACGCTAATCCATGCTAACATGCTATTAACGCTAGCTGTATGTACATTTGAAACTAGATACCCACATTTAATGCGAAACAAACACTTACCAATCGATGGATTTAAGTTGCTCCAGTATCACAAGATGCGAAAGTCCTGATCATTTGGTCCGCACATTTTACCGGCGATGGTAATAAGGCAGCCATGCTATGGGCCACTTCATTAGGTACACCCATGCTATTCACCGAATAGCGTCAATTGCTATTCGCTCAATAGCTTAAATTTCTTCTTAAATTTCGTTTTCGCTATCTGCCTCCATACTCCGACCAAAATTTTGAAAAAAACTTCGAAAAATAAAACAAGCCACCGGGAACTGAGTTTTATTGTTTTTAACCCTTTTGAAATTGTGATAACGTTCCCCTTTAAATACAAGGAGACAGTAATTATAAACAGGTGTGCGTCAAAAAAACAGCGCAGGTGGAACAAATGAGAAACCATGGTAACAAGACAAAACAAGGAAGTGCACAAACCAGGGGGCGGAAGAGTCCAAAAATAATCAGGAAACACAAAAGGACTCAAAAACCAAAACAATGTATGATCCGGGCGGAGGATCATAGCATTAGGTCATCTACTATTTCTTGGTTTGCAGAAATTCATTGCATTTAGACTTGGACATACACTTCCTTTATTGTCATTTAAATTGAACTTTACAGTACAGATAAAAACCAAATTTTGCTGCGTTAACTTGCGGAAGTGCAGGATAAAAGAGCAATTATGTGTGGTGTGATTGCATTTACAAGAGAAGGTTCTGATATACAATCGCGATCAAAAGTTTACATACACTTGTAAAGAACATAATGTCATGGCTGTCTTCAGTTTCCAATACTTTCAACAACTCTTATTTTTTGGGGGATGGAGTGATTGGAGCACATACTTTTTTGTCACACAAAACATTCAGGAAGTTTGTTTCTTTTCTGCATTATTATGGGTCTACTGAAAATGTGACCAAATCTGCTGGGTCAAAAATATACATACAGCAATGTTAAAATTTAGTTACATGTCCCTTGGCAAGTTTCACTGCAATAAGGCGCGTTTGGTTGCCATCCACAAGCTTTTGGCAACATTGTCCACACGTTTAAGTCAGGACTTTGGGAAGGCCATTCTAAAACCTTAATTCTTGCTTGATTTAGCCATTCCTTTACCAATTTTGACGTATGTTTGGGGGTCACTGTCCTGTTGGAACACCCAACTGTGCCCAAGACCCAACCTCCGGGCTGATGATTTCAGGTTGTCCTGAAGAATTTGGAGGTAATCGTCCTGTTTCATTGTCCCATTTAAAACACCAATTCCATTGGCAGCAAAAAAGGGCCCAGAGCATATTACTACCACCACCATGCTTGATGGTAGGCTTGGTGTTCCTGGGTTTAAAGGCCTCACCTTTTCTCCTCCAAACATATTGCTGGGTTTTGTGGCCAAACAGCTCACTTTTGGTTTTATTTGACCACAGAACTTTCCTCCAGAAGGTCTTATCTTTGTCCATGTGAAAGTGTGGACACCCCTGTTGTAAACGTTACATTTGCAAGATGTAAACACAAGGTTCATGCATTCTACACAGACAAAATAACTTGTTAATTTTAAGCAGCCATGTCCAGAGTTTCACAAACAAAAATAGAATACTCGCTGAGAACCAATATGGATACAGAGCTAATGTTTCAAATTCGTTGGGTTTAATTGAAAATACAGGATGAATTACCAATGCAATAAATGGTAAACATTGTGCGGCAACAGTGTTGATGTATCTAACTAAAGCATTTGACACAATTAATCACAATATTTTAATCAAAAAAATTGAACGGTATGGCTTCAGAGGGTTGGTCTTAAACTCATTAGAAGTTATTTAACAAAGAGGAACAATACGCGAAGATGGGGGGTGAACACAGGCCTACAACGCTAAATATATTCCGTGGTGTACCTCAGGGATTAATACTAAGACCAAAATTGTTCAATCTCTATATAAATGACAAATTGTTAAATTACAAAATATTTAAAGTTAGTATTATTTGCGGATGACACAACAGCGTTTTGTTCAGGAGAGAACACACAGAAGCTAATACAAATAATAACAGAAGAAATTTAAATTAATTATAAAGATGGTTCGACCAAAACAGACTATCTTTGAATCTCTGTAAAACTAACTTACTCATCTCACCATATAAAATACAACTTACTTCACCAATTACTATTCATTTATTTTTATTGTTAATACTTATGGAGTATATTGTGAATAAATTGAGAACAGGAAGTGAAGAAAAATTTTAGCAACTGCTATGTAAAGGAAAAAGGGTAGGATTAAATAAATTCTGCTTCTTCCCACTCCTTTTCGAACATGTTGAATAGAGAAACTGGAAATGGTGATGTGTCATGTTGTATGCTTGCACGTTGGAAATAAACCCAAACTCCATCTACATTTCTGCCAATAGGTTCTCGGTGTGTGTGTATAAGTGTTGTCCTGATACCAATCTTTTGGTACCGGTTAGGGTATCAAACGTTTTTTAGTACTTTTCGGTACTTTGGTAAATCAAGGGGACCACAAAAAAAATTCTTATTGGCTTTATTTAAAAAAAAATCTTAGGGTACATTAAACATATATTTATTATTGCAATGTTGTTCTTCAATAAAATAGTGAAGATACTAGACAACTTGTCTTTTAGTCTTAAGTAAACAAACAAAGGCTCCTTATTTAGCTGCTGGCGTATGCAGAAACATATTGTGTCACTAATTATTATATTATTCAGTCAAAATTTTTAAGGACAAGTGGTAGAAAATTATTTATTAATCAACTTAATCATTTACTGTTAATATCTGGTTATTTTCTGTTTTACCATGTTCTATCTACACTTCTGTTGAAATTTAATAATCACTTATTCTTTTGTTGTTTGATACTTTACATTCGTTTTGGATGATACATCCAATTTGAGTATTAATCTGATATCAAATAGTTTCAAGATCATACATTGGTCGTATTCAAAGTCCTCATGTGTCCAGGGACATATTTTCTGAGTTCATACAAATAATATAACTATAAAAAAACAAACTAAAGAAGATTGTGTGATTTAAAAAAATATTGATATATTCATAGCAGTATCGACTAGACATGTACGTGGTATCATTACAGTGGATGTTAGGTGTGAAAGAAAAAGTCTGATTCTTCATAGTCATTTTAAATTGGAACAGAAAGATCTTCGGTTTCATTAAAACAAATTGTCACTTTGAAATCATTTCCCTGGCTGGAGTCGTCCTTCGCAGTCAGGATACTAGCTCCACAATGATTGAAGCACTTTAACATTTTACCTTTGTAAAGTGTTCTACTCCCAATAGGTTTCTGAATAATTCACCCTCAGCTGTTTCTTCTCAGAATATCATCATTTCCTCGGATCGTCCTTGCCCATAAATAGCAACTCCTCCATCTTTCCAAAGTTCCATCGGTTGGAATCAAACAGGTTTTTGGTCATTTTAATTGTTGAAGAAGAAAGCATGCAGATGTCCATTCGACAATGAATTCGAACTTTTCTTCTTATCCTGCTTCGTAAGTGATTTCCTAAGAGGAGTCCATTCAAATTCATGACGTGTTCTTAAACGGCCCAATAGTTCCCACCTGCTGTTCTTAAGTTGCTGAATGCCAAATGGTTAGCCCGTGCGTGTCAATCATATTTTGCATATAAACACACCCTTATTTCCCAAATATGCATATGTTAACGACCTTAATTTTGTAATTTGCATAGGTGAACGCCCTTGATTCCCCATATAAGGGCACATTACGGCGGAAAAGCTGACCATCAAAAACACAGAGAAAACAAAAACAGATTACAGAAGAGAAATTTGTATTATCCCGAGAGGGAAATACATGATGTCAAAACGTAAGCTTAAGAAAGAGGGGACCACTGAAGTAACCTAAAGCCTTCAAATGAATATTTGTCACCTCGGGCAAATAGGTCTACATGGTGGTGAAATATGTGCTCCCTTCTCAGGGCACGATCTGCGGCCTCTTGCAATAGCAGCAAAGGCATTGCCTTTGTGTGAGTTGAGTTTTGCTCTATAGTCACTAAATCAACAACCTGGTAATTGACGATTGTGTGTGTGTGTGTGGTGTGTGTGTTGGTGGGTGTCTGTGTGTGTGTGCGTATGTGTGTGTGTGCGTCTGTGTGCGTGTGTGTGTGTGTGTTTGGTGTGTGTGTGGGTGGGTGTGTGTGTGTGCGTATGTGTGTGTGTGTGTGTCTGTGTGCGTGTGTGTGTGTGTGTGTGTGTCTGTGTGTGTGTGTGGGTATTTTGAAATGTCTATACATTGCTCATTTTGCTATAAAATCACTAAATCAACGCCTCGGCAATTCATGATTAAGTTTGTGTGCGTGGTTGTGTGTGTGCGTGTGTGTGTGTGCGTGTGTGTGTGCGTGCGTGTATTTTGAAATGTCCATATATTGGTCATTTTGCTATATAATCACTAAATCAACGCCCCGGTTATTGATGATCGTGTGTGTGTCTGTGTGTGTGTGTGTGTGTGTATTTTGAAATATCTATATATTGCTCATTTTGCTATATGTCTGTCTATCTAATATATATGTTTTATATATATATATATATATATATATATATATAAATATATATATAAATATATATATATAAATATATATATAAATATATATACACACAGTATATATGTATGTATGTATATATATATATATATATATATATTTATATATATATATATATATATATATATATATATATATATATATATACATAGTTATTTTTGTTAAATGTATTATTTTTAAATAGCTTCTGGGGTGCCTTTAGGTACTAGTACCCCAGTTTGAGAACCACTGATTGAGAATATAGTATACCATAAGCAAAGCACTCGTAGATTTTGTTCTTACCTACGAACAAATCCCAGATATGAAAGCATTGGTGAATCCAAAAATCTCAAAAAACGTCATAGGTGGGCCTGAGAACAAAATTTGTTCTCATGAAAGTTGCCCTCACCGCAATGGTGTCAAAGAGAATCAGAAGCCAGCAGCGGACTTTCAGTTGAATGACGCAAACAAGGTCAGCCTAATAAGCCTACTCATGCAGTGCGTGTCACTCACTGGCACAGCAAGTCTTGACATAAGGATGCCTGTCATCTGTACACACTGACGACACTGCAGTTACACAAAACCGCATGACCTTCTCGTCTTGTTCCGTAAACGAGCCACAGGTTTCATCGACTGACACGAACAGTCTTACCTTGGTTGCTTTTGTTCCTTAAGTAGCACTTGCTGCCGACCCCGGGGTCATTTATCCAGGTAACAACGTACAGCTCCGCTTCCTTCCTTACCACGAGAGGCCTCTTCAGAAGTCGAAAAGCCATCCTGTAAAATGAGGAAGGAGGACAGATCATCTGGCAAATCTGCTCCGTCACGCGTTTCGTTTCTCTTGACAGTAATTAGTTAGGGGGAGAAAAAAAGAGTTGAGATTGGTTTCAGAAGGAAGGGTGAGTGCAGCCTCTAGCCAGGATCGCACGCTGATGAGGATCCGTGGGGTGCTCTCCATGGTCCTGACACTTGTAAAGAAGGGGCACGACAGTTCATTAACTGTGTATTAGGCTTGAACGGTATACCAGTATTAGTATAGTACCACGATACTAATGAATCATATTCGGTACTATATCGTCTCTGAAAACGTACCGCCTAACACCCCACCCTCCTACCCCCAAGCAGAGGAGCGTGCTCGGTAGCAAAATTTAACGTAGTACTTACAAGCAGACACAGTGTGTAGACAGACAAGGTAGAATGGACACATTTTGGTCTAAAAACTCAAGTTGAAGGTGAAGTTATAACACTGAAACGCCCTCAGAAAGAGGTGCTTAAAGACATGGCTAGCTAGCGGCGTCCATCCGCCGTCGGCAGTGTTTTAGCTACTTCTAAATCACTAATCCTGGTTTCCATGGTGACAAATGAAGTATTTCTTACAAGTATCATCCCTGCAGGACGAGGAATACCTAAACATGCTTCAGTACACACCTGGCGTCAAAATGTAAACAAACGCCATTGGTGGATCTAAACCTAACATCCACTGTGATGATACTGTCACGGGTATTTGGTGACGAACCCCAAGATGCAGAGATGGAGGCAGGCATGGAATGAGAAAACATGATTTAATTAAATACTAAGACAAAAACAAAACCAAAAGGGTACAAACACAAAGCGCGCAAATCAAACAAAACGAGCTAGCCTGGGAGCTAGAAAATAACGAACAGGAGCTTAGCGTGGAAGCTAGCGGGTAGCGAAAAGGCAAACAGAAGTCGTACTTGTATGATGAAAAATAAAACGGAAGCAGGGAACAAAAAACAGTAAGCTAAAAACATAAACTGAATATAGCTTACCGCTACGCTGCAAAGACAAGGTACGACACAACAGGAGAGATAACACATCACAAGAGCGACTAGACGTGACATCAACAAGACAATACGATGATCCAGCAACTGACACAAGACAAAGCAGGTACAAATAGGAGCGGGCTGATTGGCAACAGGTGTGGCCAGGTGCCAATCAGCCGTAGCTGACGGGAAACACAGCACTCGGGGAACAAGACAGGAAGCTGACAAAATAAGAGCACTTGACAGGAACTAAGGACAGGAAATACTAAACACAGAGGAGAAACTAAAACACAAACAAACTATCAATGGCAAGCCTGACAGACACCAAGTACACGAGTGTATCAAGTCTATACTACTATGAGTACATCAACACTTTTTTAGGATCACAAAATCTTTTTTTCCATTTAAAAAAAATTATATTGTGTTTAAAAATTCAGAAAATATGTCCCTGGACACGAGGACTTTGAATATGACCAATGTATGATTCTGTAACTACTTGGTATTGGATTGATACCTGCTTTTGTGGTATCATCTAAAACTAATGTAAAACATCTAAACAACAGAAGAATAAATGATTATTACATTTTAACAAAAGTGTAGATATAACATGTTAAAGAGAAAGTAAGCAGATATTAACAGTAAATGAAGAAGTTGATTAATAATTCATTTTCTACCACTTGTCCTTAATCATTTTGACAAAATAATAGAATGGAAAATGACACAATATGTTACTGCTTATGTCAGCTGACTAATTAGGAGCCTTTGTTCGTTTACTTACTACTAAAAGTCAAGTTGTCTACTATGTTCACTATTTTATTTAGGGAAAACTTGCAACAAGAAACATATGTTCAATGTACCGTAAGATTTGTTGTTAAAATAAAGCCAATAATGCACATTTTTGTGGTCCCCTTTATTTAGAAAAGCATCAAAAATTACCGAAGCGTATCAATATACATTTTGGTACCCTATCAACAAAACATCAAGTTAAAATGTGAAAATTGCATTGTATAATTACAACACTCATTATAACTGAAAATATATTACTAATAATTGACTAAAATAGAATGACAAAACGATTTAAATAAAAACAACAAACTTTTAATAATTAAAGTACCATCCATCCATGTTCTACCGCTTATTCCATTTGGGGTGGCGGGGGGCGCTGGTGCCTATTTCAGCTACAATCGGGCGGAAGGCCAGGTACACCCTGGACAAGTCGCCACCTCATCGCAGGGGCAACACAGATAGACAGACAACATTCACACTCACATTCACACACTAGGGTCAATTTAGTGTTGCCAAATGACCTATCCCCAGTTGCATGTCTTTGGAAGTGGGAGGAAGCCGGAGTACACGGAGGGAACCCACGCAGTCACGGGGAGAACATGCAAACTCCACACAGAAAGATCCTGAGCCAGGGATTGAACCCAGGACTACTCAGGACCTTCATATTGTGAGGCAAACACACTAAAAACTGTGCCACCGTGCTGCCCAAAAGTACCATTACAAAATATAAAAAAATGAAATAAATAAATAAATAAAAAATTAAACATCAAATCGAAATAAGTGTCTCACCCAAGAGCATAAATTAGCATGGTCATCTTTGACTAAGCTGCCAAAGAAGAGAGATCGGTACCACAATATTGGTTTTGGGACAACACTAATATCTAAATATTTATTTTATGTATTTGTTTTCGACAATTCGATGTACAGTCCTACAAAACCCTTTTTTTTTCTTTCTTTTTTACACTGTTACTGTACATAAACTGACCATCAAGTATTTAAGTTGTAGACGTGCAATTTGCCGAGAGACAGGGTTACACTGGGGAGGTATGGTTATTATTTTTGAAATTCTATGTCCATCTCATATACGTTCATAAAGATTTATTGTGTAAGTGAAAAACCACATGACTGACTCTGGTGGGAAAAAAAATGCATGACCTATTGCAGTGTTTTTCAACCACTGTGCCGTGAGATACAGTCTGGTGTGCCTTGGGAGATTACGTAATTTCACCTATTTGTGCTAAAACATGGTTTTTGCAAACCAGTAATAATAATATACAAAAGTGCCGTTGTTGAGTGTCTAGATCTCGGTAGAGAAACTGTTCAATACTCTTCTATATCAGTAGGTGGCAGCAGGTAACTAATTGTTTTGCAGATGTAACATGGGTTGTCGTGATCACAATATGCAGACGTCAGCGTGCAGGTAAAAAGGAATCTAATGCTTAAACCAAAAATAAACAAAAGGCGAATGCCGCTAAGAAAAGGCATTGAAGCTTAGGGAAGGCTATGCAAAATGAAACTAAAACTGAACTGGCTACAAAGTAAACAAAAACAGAATGCTGGACAACAGCAAAGACTTACAGCGTGCGGAGCAGACGGCGTCCACAAAGTACATCCGAACATGCCACCACAATCAACAATATCCCCACAAAGAAGTATAAAAACAACTTCAATAGTCTTGATTGCTAAAACAAAACAGGTGAGGGGGAATATCGCTCAAAGGAAGATATGAAACTTCTACAGGAAAATACCAACAAAACAGGAAAAAACACCAAAATAGGAGGGCAAGACGAGAACTAAAACACTACACACAGGAAGACACCGAAAAACTCCAAATTAGTCATGGTGTGATGTGACAGTACTTTGAGACAAGAGCTATAGTCATGCATGGTTGGTCCATCCATCCATCCACGCAGGGCTGCATGGTTGGTTATGGTTTGAATTCTTATTCAACACTTGCCAGAACATTTTTGTTATTGTCAATATCAGCAGCTGAGTTTAATTTTTTAAATGTTTTCTGCTGGTGGTGAGCCTCCGCATTTTTTCAATTAAAAACATGTGCCTTGGCTCAAAAATGGTTAAGTTGAGTTGAGTTGAGTTTGAGTTTATTTCGAACATGCCGAAAGACAACATGATACATCACAATTTTCAGTTTCTCTTTTCAACATGTTCGAAAAGGAGTAGGTAGACGCAGAGCTTATTTAATCCCACCCCTTTTCAGTTGCTAAAACTTTTGTTCACTTCCTGTTCTCAATTTATTCACTATATACTCCATAATTAATCTCAATGTAAATAAATAAATGAATCATAAATGGTGAATTAGGTCATATTTCACATGGTGAGTTGAGTAATATTATTTTGAGAATGAATGAATGGATGGATGAAATAAATTCAGAATGTTTATCAAGGTTCTTCTTCTTCTTTGTACTTTGTAAACACTTTTAAGTTTGAAGAGTTTCTTGAAGTGGATCATATCAGTACATTGTTTGATGGCTTTGCTTAATCCATTCCATAATTTAATTCCACATACTGATATACTGAAGGTCTTAAATGTTGCACGTGCGTACAAATGCTTTAAATTACATTTTCCTCTAAGATTATATTTTTCCTCTTTTGTAGAGAAGAATAGTTGCATATTCTTGGGTAACAGGTTATAGGTTGCTTTGTGTATAATTTTAGCTGTTTGCAAATTCACCATGTTGGGGAATTTCCGCATCTTTGTGTCATGACTTGGACTGTGGTGTGGTTTGATTTCCTGTGGTGCAAAGCGACTGGACCGGAAATGGCATGAAGGTAATGACATCTTTTATTATTAACTTGAAAATATTACAAAAAAGCAAAGGGTATAAACAAAAGGCAGTCTCAGCGGAGGTACAAAACTTGGCTATGAACACAAAACTATTACTACAACTATGGACATAAAACAAAACTTGCAAACTATGGCATGAATAATGAAAACTTGCTTGGAACGAGAAAGGGAGCATCGATCATCGGCATGGAAAATAAGGGTGTGTAGAGGGTGGTGTCGCCAGGCTGAGTGCCTGGCAAATACAGGCTTAAATAGTGTTGTGGTGACATTAGGACAGGTGAAAACTAATGGGTTTTCAAGGAAACAAAGCAGAGAGTGAAAAAAACAGGAACTGACAGAGTGCGAAAACCAAACATAACATAGCCAAACTAAACATGATCACCAAGACATTACACTTTGATTCAATAAATAAAGTATTTGTACTGTATGTTCTCTATATCCAACGTTATGTAACGCCGGTTCGGCATCGTGGTACAGGGTTCGATTCCCTCGAGGATGCGTCAAACGAAGAACACAACAAAAGTAGGTTCTAACAAATGTATTAACAAAAAGTGAGCTCTGAACAAAAACACTGGAGCTAATAAAAGGGGAAACAAAATACGCTAGCGTGTAAGCTAGGAAATATAAAGAACTAAGACTTGGCACGATGGCACAAAAAGTAAAAACAAAGATGATTACCATGTGAGCTAAAGATGACAATAAGGTGGCTTAGCTAATGAGCTAGCGAGAAAAAACATACCTGACGTTACTTGTTGCATGTGAGCAAATTAGAGTCCCAGAAAGAATAAACAGAAGAGGCAGGCTTATAAAGGAGGGTGATTAGCTGAAGCAGGTGTGCGGACCGAGTGTAGCAGGTGAACTAATGAGTAACCATAGTGATGGACAAAACAGGAAATAAACCTGTCAGACAGAGCTTGAAACAAAGATAGAAAAATAAACAACATGTGAAGATCCAAGTCACGGATCGCAACACATTATGTATTATTCTAACTGATCTTTTTTGTAACACCGTTAGTGAATGAAGTGTACTTTTGTATTTCCCCACATTTCTACACAATAACTCAGATATGGTTGAAAAACACTGCTCTATAGAACATTGTGTTGTATTGGACCGCACCATATCGAACTTTAAATGTATTAGTTTTTTGGCATTCATCCCGACAAAACCATTCTTTACGATCTTTTTTTTTTTTTACATTGCTACTGTACGCAAACCGATTTTTTTTTTATTTTTTACGTTGCTACTGTACGTAAACCGATCAAGAAATATTTAAGTTGTGGACCTGCAATTTGTTGTGCTGCCGAACCCTACAGTAGACAAGGCTACACCGGGGATGCATGGTTATTAGTTTTGACATTCTATTTACAGGGCAGTTGGCCATTGTATTATGCATACATCCCCCTAACTGTGCAGAAAACCTGCAGTCTGCATACATTTTGTTTTACATTAAAAAAAAAACCCACACACATCCACAGCTCGCGTCAAGGGCAAGGGAAACAATCACGGCAATGTACACAGTTGATTGTTCTTCCAGGCAATTTCATGTGCATCTTAAAGAAAATGAAGGCATTACATTCACATCCCTCACACACCGGAGTCTCGGACGTGGCCTCATTTTGAACGGCGAGGAGCCATTTCCACACGGCAATTGCAAGTTAATTCCTTTGAAGGGTAAAAAAAAAACAATCATCCACAATGTATACTTTTTTGCATGTAAGAAACAGCTTGGTTTTGACACCATTGTCTCTTTATGGTGGATCTCTAGTTAGACCAACATTCAGTCCACCTAATAGAATCTCTCAGTCTGGCACACACATACAGGATGCTGATGTTTAACTCACTACTGCCATCTAGGGGTAGAATTGCATCAGAATCACAGCAGGGGCCTTGGAGCACTGGAATTGATGATGTCATTTTTGGTCAAAATCTGGAGTATTCCATGTTTTAGGGAGGAATGTGCAGTCTACTGTTTTCCCCAATCAGTGATCACTCCCTGTATTTATAGAGGACTTTTATAATTTTTTTTAAAATTCTGGAATAATATGGCTTCACCTTTTGTGTTTCGCGACCAAAAAAAAAAAAAAGCCAGAATGTCTGCTGAATTCTTATGCGATAGTTTGTGTCACCACAGGATTACAGGCTGCTTTCCAAGTCTCTAAATAATGAACTCAATCTCAGCTCTGAGGTGGACTCAGGAGTCCAATGCTTTGTTGTTCAAATGCACGAGCAAAATACACACACACACGCACACTTGTATTTGTTACCTCCTTGAGACCTCCGAAACCCGCCTACCTCTTTAGGACCACCCTTTCTACATATATAAAGATTTGTGTTTACAACATTTTTAATATATACATACATGAGTTGGAATTTCCAAAGAAAACGGTCACGATTTCACAAGAAAAAACTTAGAATGTTGGAGGTATTATAATAAAAGTCGTCATTTTACACAAAGCAAGTAAAAATGTTACAAAAAAACTGAACATTTGTGCAATATTATGATTATCCGGGAAACGGATCATAAAAGAACTTTAATAATGACCGATGTATGACACTGTAACTCCTCGGTATCGGATTGATACCTAAATGTTTGGTATCTTCCAAAACTAATGTAAAGTAGCCAAACAACAGAAGAATAAATGAGTATTACATTTTAACAGAAGTGTAGATAGAACATGTTAACAGAGAAAATAAGCACATATTACCAGTAAATAAACAAGTAGATAATAATACATTTTCTACCGATTGTCCTTAATAATTTTGACTAAATAATAGAATGGAAAATGACACAATATGTTACTGCATATGTCAGCAGACTAAATTAGGAACCTTTGTTTGCTTACTCACTACTAAAAGACAAGTTTTCTTGTATGTTCACTATTTTATTTAAGAACAAACTTGCAATAAGAAACATATGTTTAATGTACTGTAAGATTTTCGGTCAAAATAAAGCAAATTTTTTTTGTGGTCCCCTTTATTTAGAAAAGTACCGAAAAGTATCAAAATAATTTTGGTACCGATACCAGGACCAACATATTGGTATCGGGACAACTATAATATATATATATATATATATATATATATATATATATATATATATATATATATATATATATATATATATATATATATATATCTATATATATATATATATATATATATATATATATATATATATATATACATATGTATATATATATATATATATATATATATATATATATATATACATATATATATATATATATATATATATATATATATATATATATATATATATATATATATATATATATATATATATATATATATTTTTTTTTTTTTTTTTTTTTTTAAACTATAAATCTGGAAAAGCCTCCACAAACAAACATGATTACGACAGCATCAAAAACAGGTTAGAAAAATTACTGTTGTGCAAAAAGTTCACCAAATCATAAGCAATACGTATTATCTCGACCACAGGGAAGTTTTTTAAATGTAGATTAAAATCATCACAGATCCCCTTCAAACAAAACTGGCAAACAATTCCAAGGAATCAAAAACACTGGGAAACGGTGTTCGATTCTCATCCCAATAGTTATCACAGCAGTTCAGTATGTCATCCGATTTATTCCTGCAATTGGCCAGTAATTATCAGTTATTTTTTTTAAAATGCGTCATAATCAATCCGCCATTACGTAATGCCTAAAAAAAAACTTGTTCTCTCTCGGTACAGAAAGAAGTCAGCGGAAGTGGTGCGTCAGCGGAGCTTTAAGGAAGACTTTCCACTCACCAGCTTCTGCATGGAGTCCATTAACGGCTAATTACTGAAGACATTAATAATAATTTGCAGGTGGCTGAGTGTGGATTCGCAAAAAAACAAACAAAAAAAGGCCAGCATAACATAAAACACACAAGCTCAAAGTCCATGGCACATCTAAAGTGCAAGTCTGTAGTCTGGGGCGAACTAGTCCTTAATTCTGTTCTACAAAAAATAATGTATACAAAAAAACTCTGTATACACTGGACACCAAATCAGATTGAATATTTTGCCAGTGTAAACGCTCCAAAGGTGATATTTTCGCATCAGATTTGGGACACACCAGGAGGTATTCCGTATTTGAATGGAATCTGATCATTTTCAAACGTGACTGTAGTGAAAACGGCAGTGCTTGGTCATTCGTGTGCACAGGAAAAGATTCGGTCCACCAGTGAAAGCGGATACGCCAACAAAATATCCGATTTCAGCAGTGCTATTTTTGGTGTATCACTAGTCAAAAGTACGTAAATAATAGGCTATACATAATATAAGAAGATACACTATATTGCCAAAATTATTAGGCCACCCACGCAAATGATCAGAATCAGGTGTCTTAATCACTTGGCCCGCCTTTATTATAAGAAAATGGCTTTATTATAAGAAAATGGAAGAGTTTGGGAACAACAGCAACTCAGCCACCAAGTGGTAGGCCACGTAAACTGACAGAGGGGTCAGCGGATGCTGTCCGCATAGTGCAAAGAGGTCGCCGACTTTCTGCACAGTCTGTTGCTACAGAGCTCCAAACTTCATGTGACCTTCCAATTAGCCCACGTACAGTACGCAGAGAGCTTCATGGAATGGGTTTCCATGGCCGATCAGCTGCAATGCAAAGCGTCGGATGCAGTGGTTTGAAGCACGTTGCCACTGGACTCTAGAGCAGTGGTGACGCGTTCTCTGGAGTGATGAATCACGCTTTTTCATCTGGCAATCTGATGGACAAGTCTGCGTTTGGAGGTTGTCGGTAATCCGGTACATTTCAGACTGCATAGTGCCGAGTGTGAAATTTGGTGGAGGAAAAATTATGATGTGCGGTCTTCCAACATGACTGTGCACCAGTGCACAAAGCAAGGTCCATAAAGATATGGTGTGGATGAACTAGACTGGCCTGCACAGAGTCTTGACCTGAGCCCGATAGAACACCTTAGGGATGAATTAGAACGAAGACTGAGAGCCAGGCCTTCTCCACCAACATCAGTGTGTGACCTCACCGATGCGCTTTTGGAAGAATGGTGGACAATTCCTATAATCACACTCCGCAACCTTGTGGACAGCCTTCCCAGATGAGTTGAAGCTGTAAGAGCTGCAAAAGCTGCATCATATAGAACCCAATGGGTTAAGAATGGGATGGCAATTCAAGCTCATATGTGACTCAAGGCAGGAGACCAAATACTTTTGGCAATATAGTGTATATTACATAGTTTGATTCCTAAGAAATAGTGATTGTTCAAGGACCGGACTTAACGTGTACGCTGTGGCGTATTTGCTTACATGTTATGTACATTGCGTGAGTTTTTTACGTAAGTCAGTTAAAAAATAAAGCTAACATAAGGCCCTTTTCCACCAGAACTTTTGGTTCCTGTAGAATTCTGTGGTTTGTGTTTCCATCACAGTTCACAGTCAAGGGTAGCTGAAAAATCAGTCTGATAACATATGGAGAAGTTGTTTATTAAATCAGTATACTGATACCATGTAAAGAAACAAACTGTCACAACGTGGACTATGGTGTGGTTTGTTTTCCCAGAATGCAAAGGAACTGGACTGTTCGTGACGTGAAGGTAAAGACATCATTTTATTATACTATAAAAAGTGAAAACAAAAAGCGCGCACAAGGCAGAGGCAAAAACAACTTGGGACAACAAAACATGAACTAAACAACGCACTAAACTGTGGCTTCAATAACAAAGAAAACTTACGTGGCAAGACAAGAGCGGCATGAACAATGAGCATGGAACAACAACAACAACAACAACAACGCCACGCCGACTGCCTGGCAACTACAAGCTTAAATGATAGTGATATGATTAACACAGGTGCGTGAGTCCTAAACAAACGTGGTGCGTGAGTCCAAATGGGTACAGGTAAAACTAATGAGATGTCATGGAAACTAAAACAAACCAGGGTGCGCAAAAACAGGAACTAATGGAGTCAAAAACAGAGTATAACTAAACAAAACATGATCACAAGACATGACACAAACAATATTAAGTTGCAGTTCTTTCACTAAAAAGTAAGTGAATGAAATATAAAGCAATATAAAACTATATTGTGTACCAAATTGTTCATAAAAAGTCAAGCTGTCAAGTTGTCCTCTCAGTAAATTATGAATTCATGAGGGTCGGGTGATTCCGTTAGGTCATTTCAGCTGTAAATAAAGGCATATAAATAATAAGTGTCAGTGTTTATCAGAAAATAACAATATATAAATAATAAATGTTAGTGTTTATTCACGCCGACAACACAAACCCATACGTTTTAGTGTTAGCTTGTTAGCATTAGCATTCTGTTTACTCGGGTTGAGGTTAATAACTACACAAATGGTGTCACTGACTACTTTTACAACATGCAATAGAATAAATAGTTAATATTTGATGTTATTTAACTTTCGTTCCCCTTGTGTACTGCCTCCTTTATTTCACATACATCCAATCTGGTAACATTTTGATTGTGCAGAAGTAGACACAACGTTAGGCTGACCATATTCTGAAATCCCAAAAAGAGGACACATATATGCGTGCCAAGGCGGGCAGCATATATGTAAATTTGCCAATGATACTTGAACTTGCTTTATAAATAATGTATTCATTTAAATAAAGCATTTTTTCTCCTCTGTTGAAAGCAGTGTTGGCGCTAGGAATTTTCACAATGGGGTCCCATGGACCCCATCAAGTCATAAAAATGGGGTCCCACAGTAAATTTTTGGGGTCCCACATTTTTGTAAGCTTTTTGAAAAAAAAAAAGATAAACGTATGCATTGTCCTGTCATATCTCACATTTTATATTGGGTTTTTGGAAAAAAAGTTGTCATAAATGTTACTTAATTCATTAAAAGAAATAATAAAAAAAGAAGACAAATTTGTATGCTTATTTAAATGTATTCATTTATAAATATTCATCCACTTTCTTCTTTCCTTCATGGATCTAAACTTTACCACTGCTGGTAGTTTTTTCCATGTTTTTATTCAGTAAGTTGTAGGTGTATTTATTTCAGTATAAAAGTGTAAAAAGTGTTTTTCTTGGGTCATGAAATGATGACAATGGTGAGCCAGGGCATATAATAACATTTTATATTTAACGCTTAAATCTCTTGAGTCTACGTCAACTTCAGATCTATACCTCATTTCAAAATGTTTTAGTTGTTGTTTGTTTGTTTTCCTCCCTTTTTTGGCAAACACACAAGATATGCAAAATCTTTCACCAAAATTATTTTTCAAAGTGCAATATTTGATGTGACGTAATCGGGATTGGGGACAGTGGGGGGGGGGGGGGGGGTGTATATTGTAGCCATCGGAAGAGTTAGTGCTGCAAAGGGTTCTGGGTATTTGTTCTGTTGTGTTTATGTTGTGTTACGGGGTGGATGTTCTCCCGAAATGTGTTGGCCATTGTTGTTTGGTGCGGGTTCACAGGCGCATATTTGTAACAGTGTTAAAGTTGTTTATACGGCCACCCTCTGTGTGGCTGTTGACCAACTATGCCTTGATTAACAATCAATCCACGACCTCGCTCTGTCACTCTCTCTGTCTCTGCCCCTCCCTCACAAATTCTGCTTCGTGAGCACACCTTCACAATTTGTTTTGTTTTGAACCCCTTCTTAACCCTGTACGTACTTTGAAAATACATGCAACCCTGACTCAAAACACATTTGAGGCATTTAAGAAACCCGGCCCGGACAGCCCCGCAAAAGAGGACATGTCCGGGGAAAAGAGGACGTATGGTCAGCCTACACAACGTTAATTAGCGTCAACGCCTGACGACAAATCAAGAGATTTAAATAATCAATGAAGTTACCAACATTGCACACCCACGAATGTTGGCGCAGCTACAGGGTAAATAATGAGTCTTTAAACGGCAGGGGGAAAATGTACGACGCCTTTTCTTTAGGACCCTGATTTTGTTGGCCGATGTAATATGTAAATAACGAGACCATTAGAAGCACTAGAAGTCCTGCACCACCTGCTCCAACCAAAGCTCATTTTAATTGGGGCTGCAACAAATTCCAATAAAATCTTTGAATATATGTAACAGAGTCAACTATGTCTTGTAAATACTGTATTTTATATATTTTTTATTATTGTTATGATTACACAACATGTGTAAGTTACATGTAAATACCTGAATTTTGTTTGATGTTTTGTCAACGTGGAACCGTCGTCTTCTTGTCCCTCCTACTGCAATAATTACCCTGACACCTGTCTTTTTATATGCGTTGGACCCACCTTCCAACTTCCCTTTTGTCTACGTTAACGTCCATGCATACTTGCCAACCTTGAGACCTCCGATTTCGGAAGGTGGGGGGGGCGTGGTCAGGGTGGGGCGGAGGCGTGGTTGGGGGCGCGGTTGGGGCGGGTGGTGTGGTTAAGAGGGGATGAGTATAATTCACCAACAACGAGTATTTCATATATATATATATATATATATATATATATATATATATATATATATATGAAATACTTGACTTTCAGTGAATTATAGCTATAAATATTTATTTTATTATATATATATATATATATATATATATATATATATATATATATATATATATATATATATATAATCAAATACACAATAGTAAAAACGCAGTTGTTCTACTAACTGTACCGTGCTTGCTGGTTACTAAAAAACAACAACACTTACCTTTCAGTATTTGAATAACCTTTGTTCCGCCATTTGCGTCCTGGCAAGTGATCTCCAAATCCGGGAACATATTCTTCACGGATTTGTTGTAGACATCCGCAAAGGAGAACGGGATGTTGCTTCCAAGTTCCAGCATAGCCATCTTTGTCCCAGCATAAGTTACACCATCGGGTTTCCATTTTGCGAGGTTGCCCATAATACTGGGTTGTGAACGATGCTGCGCTGCGGACGCTTTGTGCTTCGCTGACCATTCATGACTCAGTATATCTGTTCGGCCACTGTGTTCAAAGGAAAAGTCTGTTCTACAAAATTTACAGGCAACATACCCCTTCCCCTTCGAACTCTCCTGGATAAACTGAAATTCTTGTTTCCATTAGTTTTGGTACTTGCAAGCGTATTTCTTCATTTTGCTCGTCGACGGTGTATTATATTGGGTTGGACTCAATAACCAGACGAGGTGATGAAGTAATGTCTCTTTACTGTGGGTTTCAGAACAGACTCCCTAATGCATATGTTTCTTGACTGCACTTAAATGTAGAATGTATGTAGAATACATGTATATTATTAATATATTATATATTATATATATTATATTATTTATTATTATCATTGTTTATTGTGAGCGAATTGTGAGGCTGAATTTCCCCCAGGGTTCCATAAAGTACATTCTATTCTATTCTATGTACACTAGATGGCAGTATTGTCCTGTTTGAGAGGGTCTCAACATTGCTGAGTCAGGTCCGCATGGAGCTGGAGGGAGCGTGTCCTCCATTTCGGGAGATTTCCGGGAGAAAATTTGTTCCGGGAGGTTTTTGGGAAAGGTGCTGAATTTCGGGAGTCTCCCGGAAAATCCGGGAGGGTTGGCAAGTATGCGTCCATGCGACGACAGAAAATGTATTGTCTTGTTAAGAACTTAAGTTCACTTTCTTGTTTGTTATTTTATTTGTGTAGGGGTTCAACGATGGCAGAAAGTTATTGACAACAATTTTATTCTGTGTATCATCAGGTATGTTTTTATTTCACTGTTGTACGTAACTGGCCTTTTGTCTTTTTACCATGAATTGATTCAAGTGGACCCCGACTTACACAAGTTGAAAAACTGATTCGGGTGTTACCATTTAGTGGTCAATTGTACGGAATATGTACTGAACTGTGCAATCTACTAATAAAAGTTTCAATCAATCAATCAATCAGTCTACGATAACGGGGAAGAGCTCGACGATGGCAGAAAGTTATTGTCAAGGATTGTATTCTGTGTATTATCAGTAAAGTGCATCTGAGCAGCAACCAATGGTGTCGGTCGTGTTCCATAAAATCCACACAACGCAGAGGAAAAGACCACCGGATACTTGCATCCCACCTACAAACGAGTGCTCGACAGGACTGCACTTTTTTGGTTTTGACACTAGGACATGCAGCTTTGAGCAACTTCCATTTGGCAAACACGGGTGTAATCAGTCAGAAGGTTTGTTCAGGTGAAACTAAACACTAGGCAAAAGTTGAATATGTTTGTGTACTTTTGTCACCTTCCAATGTCATCCCTGCATCGCCTGCAGTGTGGGTAGATGCTTGTGCACATTGTGTGCGTGGGTGTAAATGTAAGCACGCTCATATTGAATATGAGACGATTTCATAAGCGCTGTAAATACACACAGTAGTCAATACAGGCAATAAATTGGAATTGGGGGTTAAGGCCTGCAGTATAAAGTAAATGTAGCCTGAGAGGCATCCTTAGACGGATGGAAGTATTTGGAAATATTTTTAGACCACAGTTTTGTCAGTCAATGGTGCAACCAACTTGTATTAATCCAGATAAGACTTTTTCAGGAAATTGTCTAACTCATGGGTGTCAAACTCTGGCCCGCCGTTTAATTTCATTTGGCCCTTGAGGCAATATCAAATTAACATTACAGCTGGCCCGCCGGTAACACCACATACACCACTAATACTCATACTTGCCAACCCTCCCGATTTTCCCGGGAGACTCCCGAAGTTTAGTGCCCTTCCCGAAAATCTCCCTGGGCAACCATTCACCCGATTTCCACCCGGACAACAATATTGGGAGCGTGCCTTATAGGCACTGTCCTCTACAACATGCCGTGACGTCCTCTTTTCCTGCATATAAACAGCGTGCTGGCCAAGTCACATAATATATGTGGTTTTCACACACACATACTTGGTCAACAGCCATACAGGTCACACTGAGGATGGCCGTATAAACAACTTTAACATTGTTACAAATATGCGCCACACTGTGAACCCACACCAAACAAGAATGACAAAACACATTTCGGGAGAACACCCGCACTGTAACACAACATAAAGACAACAGAACCAATACCCATGCTCCCTTGCAGCACTAACTCTTCCGGAATGCTACATTATACACCCCCCGCTACCACCAAACCCCGCCCACCTAATTTTTATTTTATTTTTGAATTTATTAGCCTGCGGAAAAAGTTAATGTTGATATTTACCTCAGAAGGCTGCAAATAGAAAAGAGGCATTCATTTTTTAAATTACATTTTATTTAATATAACACTGATGTTTTTTCATTTGTTTTTTGAAAGTTGATTTTGCACTATTACGTTATATAAGCTCTGCCTGTTCCATGGGAGGAAGCCCGAATACCCGGAGGGAACCCAGGCAGTCACGGAGAGAACATGCAAACTCCACACAGAAAGATCCCAGGATTACTCAGGACCTTCGTATTGTGAGGCAGATGCACCGTGCTGCCCTATTTAAGCCTTGCTTGTTCAATATTCATTGCAAAACTTGTTTGGGTCCCTATTAAAAGGTTAATTTGTTCAACCTTGGCCCGCGGTTTTGTTCAGTTTTAAATTTTGGCCCACTCTGTATTTGAGTCGGACACCCCTGGTCTAACTAATACGCACAAACACTGTGCGTTTCCCACCTAGGTCTTCAGTGATCTCCGGCTTCAATGATTACCTCTCCATCCATCCATTTACTACCGCTTGTCCCTGTCATGCTCAGTACCATAATTGATGTCACCACATGATTATTGCTGGAGAAATACTATACAGGAACACGTATACACACTCCTGGGCATCGAATCACCATACTTGCCAACCCTCCCGATTTTCCCGGGAGACTCCCGAATTTCAGTGCCCCTCCTGAAAATCTCCTGGGGCAACTATTCTCTCAATTAATTATTGGGGGCGTACCTTAAAGGGACTGTCTTTAGCGTCCACTACACGTCGTCACGTCCGCTTTTTCCTCCATACAAACAGCGTGCCGGTCCAATCCCATAATATATGTGGCTTTACCACACACACACACACATGTGAATGCAATACATACTTGGTCAACAGCCATACAGGTCACACTGAGGGTGGCCGTATAAACAAATTTAGCACTGTTACAAATATGTGCCACACTGTGAACCCGCACCAAACAAGAATGACAAACTCATTTCAGGAGAACATCCGCACCGTAACACAACATAAACACAACAGAACAAATACCCAAAACCCTTGCAGCACTACGTCTTCCGGGACGCTACAATATACGCTTCGCTCCCTGCTACCACCAAACACTTCCTTGTGGTCTACATAACATTTGATAGTGGTTCTTTGGTCAAAATGTTGCCGAGATGATGTTTTACAGATCATCTTCAAGTTGCTTTCTGACAGTCGCTTCCGGATTCGCCGTTTTGTGGGCGGTCTTATTTACGTGGCTCACCTTCGGCAGCGTCTTCTACTCCTTTGTTGTAGTGGTGTAGCGCGCAAGGACGGGAGTGCAAGAAGCGTTAAAAGATTGAGCTAACTGTTTAAATGACATTCAGACTTTACTTTATTCAATAATGGAGCAACATCTCTTTATCCGGAAACAACAACACATGAAATGTGTCAAGTGATAAACTGTCCGACCGGAACTCCCTAATAACTAAAGTTCCTTGGGTGAAAAATGTAAACTCACTGCACCGGTATGTTTTAGTGCTTTAATGCTAAGTTTACTGACAGTTATAAGTAACAACTTTACACTGCTTTATATTAGAAATGGCAACAGCGGAGGATGAATGTCTCATAACAAGAAGATAGAGAACCAGAACAAGATTATCGACGACTGGGTCGGCGTGGACGTACGCGATTTTTCAGGACTTCTGCAGACCTCAAAGGCAGATTAGCATGTACCAGAAGGTAAGAAAAGTTGCTTTTGCATATGTGGAAGTCTTGCGCTTCCGGGTTCTTTGGACCACAAATCACGGACATGACAGCTGCGTTCATGATTCTAAGCAATGATTTATTTTCCAATAAAGGTTTGTTTTGGTGCTTTTTGTCACAGTTAGTTTGTGTTGAACCCCAAGATGCAGAGACGGAGGCAGGTATGGTATATGAAAACCTGATTTAATGAAAACTACACAAGAACAAACAAAAAGCACGCACGTGGGCGGGATAACAAACTAAGAGAGCTAGCACTGGGAGCGAGAAAACAAAGAGGAACTTTAGCATGGAAGGTAGTGGATAGCAAACAGAAAAATTGGAAATAACTAATGCTAAGAGAAACAGCTTACCGCTATGACGACCGGGACAAAATGTAGCATGACAGGTAGTAGCTGCAACTAAACGACACGACAGGTTGCACGGCAAGAGTGATATGTGGCAACGACAATACAAATGACAATACAATGATCCAACACTGACTGGAGGAACAAAGGAGGTAAAATAGGAGCTGGCTGATTGACATCAGGTGTGACCAGATGCCAATCAGCCGCAGCTGAGTGAAAACAGGACACAGGGAGACAAACAGGAAGCTGAACCAAAATAAGAGCACTAGACAGGAACTAAGGACAGGAAATACTAAACACACAGGAGAAACTAAAACACAAACTGTCAGTGGCAACTCTGACACTTTTCAGCCATTAGTTCTTGCTCTCGCTCTCGCTCATGCTCCTACTGCCCCCTCCTTCACGGCTGCTGCCTTTAACAGAGCGGCAGCTGATTAGATAAACACTCCGAGGTGGGTCATCTACGCACCTGTCGCTGATCTCGAAGCCGATCCTGGCACACCCTGCTTCGCTGCAGGTCCGCAGGTCACCCCCCACAGTATAATATTGCGGAAAAAAAACGCCAGACAATATGTCTTTACTTATACACACACCATAATGATACTCGCATGTTAAATGCGCCGACAATCCTTCAAGCGGTGCGGCTTCATAGCTTACCGAAGTCCTAACAAAACATTTTGATAGATTTTTTTAATCCATATTTTCAATGGAACATGCAACATGTTGGTCTTGTTTCCATCCATCCATCCATCCATCCATCCATTTACTACCGCTTATTCCCCTTCAGGGTCGCGGGATGCGCTGGAGCCTATCTCAGCTACAATCGGGCGGAAGGCGGTGTACACCCTTGAGACATATTGCAATCATAGTGCAGCCTACACCTATTTCTTATGTTTGATTGCCATCTACTGGTCACACTTATCATTACACCATGTACCAAATAAAATAGTGTTAAAGTGAGTAAGCTCAACCAAAATTATTCCTCACATTTGGCGTACTGGGTTATAAGACGCACTGTCGAGTTTTGAGGGGAAAAAAATGGATTTTAAGTGCGCCTTATAGTCCGGAAAATACAGTACTTTGCAACATTGTTTTAAATTCAGTTTTAAGGGACATGCGTGTGTAATTAAGATTGTAACAATGTATTGTGTTTGCTGGGTTATCCCCTTCCTGTGCCGTTACTGATAAGAAAATATAGTGGATTGGACCCGGTGGCATGCAGTGTAAATGCTGGACTGGTAAATGATTACATTGGTATGAAATCCTAGGGAGCTGTGTCAGGGAGAAATGCTAATTTTGTTTTAATTGATTATCTAGGGAACGGCTCAGTTAGGGCGGACACTGTGGTGTCCCATCTCCACTGTCAGGGTCTCCCTGAGCGTGAGGGTGGTGGCTTCCCTGGCCTCGGGGGGTGCCCTGGGGCGGGCTCCACCATGCCCTCCTGAAGGGGAAGATGGGCTCGGTGGGGGCCGATCACTGTTGGGACTGGCCGGTTTTCTTCCTGGCCATGGGGCTCCTCTGGGCCATTTCTCTGCCCCCTCTGCACTGTGTTTCTTATCTTCCCATTCTTCCACCGCTCCGAGCGTGGGGGTGAACCCACATCGCGCGATTGACCGTAGTGCTAGTCTCCGAGCCAAAAGCCTAAGCTGTGTAGAGTAGTGAATGCGGCTCTGTAGCACCACGCTAGTGGAAAAAAATGGGGGAAAAATATATTTGTTGTTTTGGTGCTTTTCAGCCATTAGACATGCACCTGGGGATCGGTTGATAGGCAACACTAAATTGGCTCTAGTGTGTGAATGTGAGTGTGAATATTGTCTGTCTATCTGTGTTGGCCCTGCGAGGAGGTGGCGACTTGTCCAGGGTGTACCCGCCTTCCGCCCGATTGTAGCTGAGATAGGCGCCAGCGCCCCCCGCAACACCAAAAGGGAATAAGCGGTAGGAAATTAATGGATGGACGATTTTGATAATGTTTCTGTAGGAGGACAAACATAAGACAGACCTTCCCAATTGTTAGAAAGCCCAATGTTTAATATGTTTGTGTTTATGCTACACTGATGACGGGATTTGGCCAGCGCCTTTTTGTCCTACTAAATTTGGCGGTCCTTGAACTCACCGTAGTTGGTTTACGTGTACAACTTTTTCTGTCGCTGCCACAGAACGACATGTTTTATGCCACTCCTTCTTTGTCTCATTTTGTCCAACAAATGTTTTATGCTGTGCATGAATGCACAAAGGTGAGCTTTGTTGATGTTATTGACTTGTGTGGAGTGCCCATAATCCATGCTAACATGCTATTTAGGCTAGCTGTGTGTACATCATTATGCCTCGTTTGTTGTTATATTTAAGTTTATTTAATTCCCTTTACTTATGTCCCCTGTGTATGTAATTTATATTTGCATGTTTAATGACACAATATCTGTATGTAATATTGGATGCATTTCTGATGGTGTGCCATGTTGTTCCAGACCACAGCAAACATTACCCAGCTTGCAAAGATTGTAATAAATTCTTTGGAAGAGGACAGCATGTCCTTTACTTTAACTTGGGCACACACATCTATACCTTTGGCAGTTTTAAGCCAGCAGTTTCCAGGAGTTATGTAACACTCTGAGACACTTACTTAATGTGTTGCCTTCACTATAACACTTACATAAGGCTTTTAACTTTTTGCGGCACAAACAGATTAGTATTTTTGGTCCAATATGGCTCTTTTAACATGTTGGGTTGCCGACCCTTGCTTTAGAGTTAAAGAAAAAAAGATTGATTCAAATAATTACTTGACCAATCTAAGTCTATGTGCATGAACCGATGAAGTATAATTGGATGAGAGGCGAAACGTCTTCTAAGACAAACCAAACAGTCCAGTTGCGAACGATTAAATGCCCTGAAATGACTGTAAAATATGCATCTTCTGTTGTACATGCTGGAGTCATTCTCTCTGTCTGCACTATGCTTGCAGTGTAGGTATCATTAAACATAATTACTCAATAAATACATCTTCTAAGACAAACCAAACAGTCCAGTTGCGAGCGAATGAATGCCCTGAGATTACAATGAGAACATTCATAAACATTTTACAGTCACTCATGGCGTTACTACAGAGCTTTTGTGTACGTATGCGTTGCTAAAACATGAAAAAAACAATCAACAACAAAAGAACAACAAATTACTGCAACATGTTCACGCTAGTTGGAAGTGGAATTTTGGGTAGGATGAAATGCGGACTTTTCTACTGACACAGATGACAGTGCATAATATAAATGTTACGTTTCCTAATTTAAAATAATGCCTTGTCTGACGTTAGGTCATGTTTTACAGTGTAGTTTGAGTTCAGTTCTGTGACTGCCAGGCTCTGTTTATTTGGTGAGATGGAGTCACACTTCTCTATTGCTTAGGTTGGATTGATGAAAGCGAATCATGAGACAGTGCATGCACAGGTTAGACCGGGGGTTGCAAACCTTTTTGGCTGAGAGAGCCATGAAAGCCAAATATTTTAAAATGTATTCCTGTGAGAATCATTTTATATTTTTCAACAACATTGTTATTCTGAAGCTAACCAATAATAAATAAAATACTTCTTTCCTTTAGTGAGACTTCTTCAACAGATGGATGGATTAAAATGCATGAGAATGTTTTGGATTTTAAACTTTAGTTTTAACACTGTGATTACCAGCGGAATTATTCATTACTTATCGTGTTAAGCAATGTCTGCTAAGATTTATCTGCGAGCCAGATGCAGTCATCAAAAGAGCCAGATCTGGCTCGAGAGCCAAAAGTTCCCTACCCCTGGGTCAGACTCTAAAAAGCCAAATTAATGCATCTTAACATGCAGTGTCTATTTAAATATCTATTTACAACAATTGATGATACAAATAATTGTAGCTATTTGAAATGAAACTGAATGTAACAATTTAAAATTATTGTTGATTTCTTCACAAAAACATTGGAATAAAAGTTAAAAGTATTTTTCTACTATAACAACTTCTTAGCAAGTACTGAAGTGAACGTATAGGAGTAAATGTAGGTTGGTACTACCCACCTCTGCCACTTGTGGCTAGGGCGCCACTGTTTTTAGAAATGGTAAAGAGTAAATGGTCTGTATTTATACAGTATAGCGCCGCTTTTGTCATGATCCGCTACTTGGATCATGTCATATTTTGGTTTTTGGTTCCATTTTGTATCACATCTGGTTAGTTTGTCATCCTCAGTTCCTGGTGGCACTTCCTGTTTGTTCCGTTTCCATAGTTACACATTTGTGTCACCTGTGTTTTGTTTTTCACGCGCACCTGCTTTGTGATTATCCCCTCTATTTAAGCCTGCCCTTTTTGTTCATTCGACCTCGGATTGTAGTTTGCTGATCGATGCAACAGGTGACGTCGCTGATTCCTATTGTGGTAAAAGTCTTTTTTTTATTCTTTAGCTTCCACGCTATTCCTTCGTTTGTGTCCCTAGCTCACATGCTAGCGCTTTTACTTCTTTCTAGCTCCCATGCTAGTTCTGTTGGTTTTGTCTTTAGTGCCTTGTGCAAGTCTTTTTGTTCTTAGTCTGTTTATAGTAAAAAATAAATCATCATTTCTTACCTTCACCCTGTGTCCAGTCCGCCTGCATTATAGAGAGAACGCACCTGCATAACCACAATGCCAGCTAAGCGTCACAGCTTTACTTCGGGATCTCAGTGAAGTAAAAAAAAAAGGAGGACACTCTGCGGAAGCTGGACACAAACCAGGAACCCTCAATTTGCTGGCACAGTCGCTCAAAAAACAATAGAAGCGTTAACTCATTATTAGTGTGTTAACAGCCATACTTTAAATGCAACAAAACAAAAAGACTAGAATTTAGGCACAAATACGCTGTGTGTTTTCAATTAATTTAAATACGCTTTATTATTTTCCACTCCTCTGAACATTTGAGGCAGTATAATCTTGAAAATCGACACTGGGTCACCATTTAGGCTTCCGAAACGGTGTGTTCCTTTAATCCACCTTTTGGTATTACTATTCTAGAGACAAACCTTCATTGACTCATCTATGTTTGGGAAAGTAGGAGCATTATCGCCGAATCAAGAAAAAAAGTACCGTATTTTTCGGACTATAAATTGCATTTTTTTTCATAGTTTGGCCGCGGGTGCGACTTATGTGTGAAATTATTAACACATTACCGTAAAATATAAAATAATATTATTTATCTCATTCGCGGAAGAGACCAAGAAAATGTCAGCAATCGTCACACACACGTCAGCAACCGTCACATACACGTAAACCAATAAAAATTTGGCGGGGGAGGGTCATGGCAGAAATGCATTGTGGGTCATGGAATGCTAACTGCTGTATGCTATATGTTACAACCGCACAATTAAAGTGGATCATTTCATTGTTGGCGGTAACATATAAAAACTGAGAAGAGCTGAACTGTACTGCAGATTACTAGCTGGACGTAGTGAAATATGCAGCAGAAAACAACAAGAGGAAGCGGCGCATACCTTTGAAGTTGGCAAAGTTGTTTAGAGGCGACATCGAGCAAGAAGATTTCATCAGATTTATCGATTAGGAGTGACAGATTGTTTGGTAAACGTATAACATGTTCTATATGTTATAGTTATTAAATGACTCTTACCATAATATGTTACGTTGACATACCAGGAACGTTCTCAGTTGGTTATTTATGCGTCATATAACGTACACTTTTTCAGCCTGTTGTTCACTATTCATTATTTATTTTAAATTACCTTTCAAATGTCTATCCTTGGTGTTGGATTTTTTCAAATAAATGTCCCCCAAAAATGCGACTTATACTCCAGTGCGACGTATATAAGTTTTTTCCTTCTTTATTATGCATTTTCGGCCGGTGCGACTTATATTCCGGAGCGATTTATAATCCAAAAAATACGGTAATCATCATATACAATGGTGAGAAGTTATTGCTGGATGGTCATAGTTGTATTGGTTTCAAGGCTGGCTTTAAAAGTACCATTCATGGAAGGACAGGCCATATTTGTTTAGTTCTCAATTGGAATAAAACAGGAGCACATATATTTACCTCAGTATTATCCAATCCAATGGTTAGAAAGTTAGAATTTTCCATCTTAAAACAGAAGATTAGTGGAGGTTGTGGTGCATAGATAAGAAATGAGTTCTCTGAAAATTGCAGCAGGTCCAACTTCCCAACAGACCCTGATTGCAAAGCTGAGTTCCCCACTGGTGCTTCTCATTCCAAATGAACATATTTTCAAAATGATTAGAGAAGAGTGTTCAGCTTGTACACAGAACTCTATCTCTCTATGATTGGTTGCAATGAATAAAATATGACTTATGAAATATGAACATCTAATTACAATTTATAGGATGTGACAATGTTTGTTAGACTCCAGCTCCCTGTGACCCTGAACAAGATTAGCAGTAGAAAAACGGATGGAGCGACACCTCCGCATTCCCTGCTTTTGAAATTATTAACATTCTGAATTTGATTCATATTATTGATTGTTTGTTGAGCTCAGGAAAACTGCTACCCAAGAATGTTGAACAGTTCTGTCTGCGTGGAGTTTGCATGTTCTCCCCGTGAATGCGTGGGTTCCCTCCGGGTACTCGGGCTTCCTCCCACTTCCAAAGACATGCACCTGGGGATCGGTTGATTGGCAACACTAAATTGGCCCTAGTGAGTGAATGTGAGTGTGAAATGTTGTCTATCTGTGTTGGCCCTGCGATGAGGTGGCGACTTACCCAGGGTGTACCCCGCCTTCCGTCCAATTGTAGCTGAGATAGGCACCAGCGACCCCAAAAGGGAATAAGCGGCAGAAAATGGATGGATGAATATATAAATCGCTTTTCCATATGAGTTGGGGAATTGTGTTAGATGTAAATATAAACGGAATAGAATGATTTGCAAATCATTTTCAACCCATATTCAGTTGAATGCACTACAAAGACAAGATATTTGATGTTCAAACTCATAAACTTTCCTTTTTTTTTTGCAAATAATAATTAACTTTGAATTTCATGGCTGCAACACGTGCATCATATATCTTGTATTTGTAGTGCATTCAATTGAATATGGGTTGAAAAGGGTTTGCAAATCATTGTATTCCGTTTATATTTACATCTAACGCAATTTCCCAACTCATATGGAAGCGGGGTTCGTATATTTAAACATCATAGCTAACTTTGTTTTGTAACATTTGTATTACCTACAGTCTATAAGTTTTACATGAAATGTGACAAAAAAGAGCTATATGCGAGCTAAAAATTCTAAACGTACAGGATCAGCTAGAAAAATGTGAATACATTTTATCATTAGGAACCTAATAGCAACAACCCATTACATTATGCTTCTTGATTTTCAAGTTGATTTCCAACAATTTTCCATAACATATATTGTAATTGTAGACTGATTTGTTGCGATCTAACCACAGTATAACTACAATCAAGTACAATCAGTCATTCTGTGAGAATGTCTGAACAGGAAACCAAGAGAGAATGAACGTGTTTGTAGTGCTTAGAGTGTTTTACAAGTAGCTCATTCCTGGAATTAAATATGTTTTGTTGTATGTTGGTCTGTTTGGCAGGGGAGCCTAAGAACACGACTTGAGATTTGAGTAGTCCTCATAATGCACTGAGTAGCCCGGCACTTTCTTTTGCCACGATAAAAAATAAAAATAAAAACACAGATAAACCAAACACATATGTAAAATTGCCTCCTTAGCTAAATAATATCAAATAAATGTGAAAGGGGACCTTTTATACAAAAACTATTTTTCTTACCTATTGGTACCTGTTTTTATGTATTTCTGCATAAAAAAATCCAACCATGGAGGCATGGCGGAGATATTTCTAAAACACTTTCCTTCATACACTATATTGCCAAAAATATTTGGCCACCTGCCTTGACTCACATATGAACTTGAAGTGCCATCCCATTCCTAATCTATAGGATTCAATATTATGTCGGTCCACCTTTTACAGCTTCAACTCTTCTGGGAAGGCTGTCCACAAGGTTGCAGAGTGTGTTTATAGGAATTTTCCACCATTCTTCCAAAAGCGCATTTGTGAGGTCACAGACTGAGGTTGGTCGAGAAGGCCTGACTCTCAGTCTCAGTTTAATTCATCCCAAAAGTGTTCTATGGGGTTCAGGTAAGGACTCTGTGCAGGACAGTCAAGTTCATCCACACCAGACTCCGTCATCCATGTCTTTATGGACCTTGCTTTGTGCACTGGTGCACAGTCATGTTGGAAGAGGAAAGGGCCCACTGCTATCTGTTCCAACAAGGTTGGGAGATTGGAATTGTCCAAAATGTTTTGGTATCCTTGAGCATTCAAAGTTCACTTTACTGGAACTAAGGAGCCAATTCCAACTCCTGAAAAACAACCCCACACCACAATTCCTCCTCCACCAAATTCCACACAAAACAGTGCAGTCCAAACCCAGACTCGTCCATCAGATTGCCAAATGGAAAAGCGTGATCCATCACTCCAAAAAACGGGTCTCCACTGCTTTAGAGTCCAGTGGCGACGTTCTTTACACCACTGCATCCCACAGTTTGCATTGGAGTTGGGTATGTATGGCTTAGATGCTGCTGATCGGCCATGGAAACCCATTCCATGAAGCTCTCTGCGTACTGTACGTGGGCTAATTGGAAGTTGACATGAAGTTTGGAGCTCTGTAGCAACTGACTGTGCAGAAAGTCGGCCACCTCTTTGCATTATACGCTTCAGCATCCGCTGACCCCTCTCTGTCAGATTACGTGGCCTACCACTTGGTTGCTGAGTTGCTGTTGTTCCCAAACTCTTCCATTTTCTTATAATAAAGCCGACAGTTGACTTTGGAATATTTAAGATTGAGGAAATTTCACGACTTGATTTGTTTCACAGGTGGCATCCTATGACAGTTCCACGCTGGAAATCACTAAGCTACTATTCTTTTACAAATGTTTGTAGAAAGAGTCTTCATGCCTAAGTGCTTAGTTTTATACACCTGTGTCCAGGCCAAGATTAGATTTTTCTGTCTTGCCTCTTAGTGAGTGTGGTCACATTTTTTTCTCCGCTCCCTCCTTCCCCGCTTGCTCTCTGTGTCTTGTCTTTTATTTTCTGAACTTTTCTGAGGCTGTCCTGATGGAACCATTGCTGCGGGGTACGTGAGAGACTCCTGGGATAAATGGAGGATCATGTGCCTCTCAGCCCTGTCCATCGAGGACGTGGAAGACATCTACCTATTTGGAGCTGTGATCGCGGGGCACCTGCTGATTGAGCTGGGCATTGCTCTGGTGTATCGACAAATTCGGAAGACCATGGCAGCCACTCAAGGGGCCCAACGGCTGTTCAACGCAATGGAAGGATTGGGTCGGGCTGTGGGAACACAGACTGGAGGGATTTCTGATTTGAATCGAAAAATGGATTTCATCCTGGAAAAGCTTGCGGAGAAAGAATAACTACATTGGAATCGGACAAATCCATCTTGGACACACATAGAAGACAAGTCATTGTTTAGTCTTCTCCAAGAAAAACAACTTCTTAATCTACGATTTGACTCCCTCAAACGGCCTTGATGCAATCAGGAAAAGGCTGTTCGGAAGAACTCCCCCGAGGACTCCTCAAAGATAGACGCTTTTGACCTTCCTTTTTGTCAACAACGCATGGTGTTGAACTTTGAGTTCGGCCTCAGTCCACAAAAAACATTTCATCATCTCTCCCAAGTTAATTGGGCATACATGCACACACAAACCCCCCCCCTCGCCCCTCGAATCAACGCCTTCACCACCGCTTAATTCCTCTGGGGTTGTGGATGGCTGAGTTGCGCTTTATAGCAGCAATCAACCTCCTCACCCCCCCCCTGTTGCAAGTTGGTGTGATATATGTATAATGTTTTAATGTGTGCCATGCTAAGTGAGGTTTTTTTCCTTGGACTCAGTCTAGACCCCTCCTGAGGGTCTAGCCTTAGACTGATATTTTTTTTTACTCCACCCCTTCTCCTAATGTCACCCTTTTCTCACGTTTTTAAGTAGTGCTGTATGTGGCTGATCCGTTGGCGGTCTCGTCTTGCCCCCCCCTGTACCGTATGTCTGCTCTTAGCGGGACTGTGCCGAAAATTAAATTTCAGTTCTTATGTGTCTTGTACATGTTGGAACGGGCAAATAAAGGATTTTCAATGTCAATGTGAATTTGGATGGGTGGCCAAATACTTTTGGCAATATAGTGTATTTCCTCTAAACGGGACTGCTTGAAATGTGCCTAATTGTTTCCGAATTGTGACATCAGCTGATATCTCCATACATGTTAGAGAGTTACCCGAAAATCTTTTGCGCGATTCCATCTGTTGCCATGTTTAACACAAAGTGGGGTATAGTTCGAACCAGGGGTGTTACTAAGAAAAAAAAACAAGGGGGAGGGGGGGTTCTTCACACATGGGAGCAACAAATAACTGCACTAGCAAACTATTTTTGCTCACAACTTCTTGGGACTGTATTTGTGAAGTAAACTATAACGTATACAGTTTTCTTATATGAAGGTGAAGTAGCAATTATTTGTATTTGGTCACAGTATCCTTTAGAGGATTATTCTACTAAGGTTGAAAGTGCACAAGCACTCCAGAGAATGGGGGCTTTTCCTTGCCCCCAGGACGTTGAGGAATTTAAAGGACAGCAGCAGTTGGATTTTAGGACGAAGTGCAAACACAATAGTGACAATCTACAATGTAAATAGTCATGAAAATAAATAAAACTCATTGAATGAGAAAGTGTGTTACTATGTATATACATATATATATGTTTTCTCATATCATTATCATTTAATCCTGTTATTGTTTAATTGTTATAAAGTCTTATTTTCCATAATCGTCTCAACATTTTTGTATATATTATGAATTCATATCGCAAAGATTTTTCTTTGTTTTGTTTTTTCATAGCATGACAATTTGTTTGTTTATCATAAAGCTAAACATTAGATCTTTCGTATATTTCATTTTTTTCACTTGTTGCCACTGTTCCTCCATTAGAATTATTTCCTCCCTACAACTTTTGTCTAATAACATTCCAAGATTTTACTGGTAATCTTGCAATTTTATATATATATATATATATATATATATATATATATATATATATATATATATATATATATATATATATATTATACATATATATATATTAGAGATGTCCAATAATGGCTTTTTTGCTGATATCCGATATTCCGATATTGTCCAACTCTTAATTACCGATATAGATATATACAATCGTGGAATTAACACATTATTATGCCTAATTTTGTTGTGATGCCCCGCTGGATATATTAAACAATGTAACAAGGTCTTCCAAAATAAATCAACTCAAGTTATGGAAAAAAATGCCAACATGGCACTGCCATATTTTTTATTAAAGTCTCAAAGTGCATTTTTTTTTAAACATGCCTCAAAACAGCAGCTTGGAATTTGGGACATGCTCTCACTCAGAGAGCATGAGGAAGTTGAGGTGAGGGGAAGCAGGGAGTGTATATTGTAGCATCGAGGATGAGTTTGTGTTGCAAAGGGTTCTGGGTGTTTGTTCTGTTGTGTTTATGCTGTGTTGTGGTGCGGATGTTCTCCCGAAATGTGTTTGTCATTCTTGTTTGGTGAGGGTTCACAGTGTGGCGTATATTTGTAACAGTGTTAAAGTTGTTCATACGGCCACCCTCAGTGTGACATGTATGGCTGTTGATCAAGAATGCCTTGCATTCACTTGTGTATGTGAAAAGCTGTAGTTATTATGTGACTGGGTCGGCACACAGAGGCAGTGCCTTTAAGGTTTATTGGCGCGCTCTACTCCTCTCTAAGTCCGTGTACACAGTGTCGTTTTAAAAAAGTCATAAATGTAACTTTTTGAAACCGATATCGTTAATTTTGAAACAGATCCCGATAATTTACAATATTACATCTCAAACCATTTATCGGCCGACAATATCGGACATTCCTAATATATATATATATATATATATATATATATATATATATATATATATATATATAAATTATATTCGTCCAGTCATAGTTACGGCCCTGCACATAAGGACAAATGTTGTCGCATGGAAAAGCAAACTGGCAACTTGCAAACAGGAAAACGTTGCACAGATAATAGCAGTGTAAACAAACTTTCACACCACTACAAAGTTGACCTAAAAACAGGAGGTTCTGGTGGAAAGACACAGCCTTGCCTTGAAAACAGAGGCTGGATGTTCACCCAAAGATTTGTTGTCAGTGCACAATCACTTTGATTTAGAATTTTTGCACTTGCAGGATTTTTGCTTATAACTTGTTACTGTTTTAGAATTAAACTGCAAATACTGAAGAAATCGAAATGTTTGAAAAGCAATATTGTTTGTGTCCTATTTTTACTGTAAAGTAATCTTAGGCATTTAGACCAAAGGGGTCAAATTCAAAGCCCACAGGCCACACCTGGGCAGTAGGAATGGGTTATATGGACGATCAAAATAACCAGCCTTTTCTAGTGAAAACAAAGGTAGAAACCACCCATGGAACTCCACCTTACCATGAATTGATTAACGTGGACCCCGGCTTAATCACGTTGAGAAACTTATCCGGGTGTTACCATTTAGTGGTCAATTGTACGGAATATGTACTGAACTGTGCAATCTACTAATAAAAGTGTCAATCAAAACCTTTTTGACTATGAGTTTGTTATTTGTAAAATAACACATCAATTACGTTTAAGTAGCACACCTATACTGCAAAGCTGCAATAGTGTGATTAACTTATCATACGGTAGAGAAGTAATTTTTCCGTCAGCAATATTACAGACACCATTACTATTGTCATACTGGGAGATGGATTGGTTTTGCTTCTTCCACGCAAAGGATGATTTGCACGAGCCAGACGAGAGTGTAAGTACATATTTGTTTATTTAAACACTATAACAAAAAATAAACAAACTAAGGGCGCTCACAAGGAGGTAAAAAACGTGGCTACAAAAATACAAACACGAAAACAAAACACCCGCTCGATGGCATGAAAGACAATGAAGTATAAACTTAAACTTGCACTGTGGCAGAACTATGAACAACTAAAACAAAAACACTTACTGTGACTGAAACAAGGAGCATGGATAGCAAGGTGGTTAGCAGGTAATCGTGGGTGCGTGAAGGCATGAAGGCAAGCAAACGGAAAGTTCCCAGACTGATGGACAGAAAGTAAAATCCTTAAATACTGGCTGTGGTAATTAGTAACAGGTGTGAGGGGCTGAGGATCGGGGTGTGACTAGGGGGACCCGGTTGAAACTAATGGGCAGGCATGGAAACAAAAAAAACCAAGAAGTGCAAAACGTGACTGAATGTCCCAAAATCAAAACATAACATGATCAAACATAAACCCTGCTTCACAGGCATGACAACTATGAGTTTTATAATACAAATCAATCAGATAGCGTTATGTTGCGACTTCAGTGTGAACTCTCCCGCGCTCCAGTCACATAATGGCGAATAACAATGATGATAATAACCCATTGTTTACTTGTATCTCACCTTTTTTGTAAGGGGCGCCGGAGGTTGGCAGACCCGTCAGCGATCCTGTTCTGTCTCCCTGTAATGTTTGTCTGATCTTGAGTGGGATTTTGCTGATAATGTTAATTTCCCCTCAGGGGATTAATAAAGTATTTCTGATTCAGATTCTGATGACGCTTACCACAAGAGTCACCATTATTCACCGAAATAAATCGATACAAATTAAATTAGTTGACAAATTAGCAGAGGCGTGCGAAAACAATGTTTAAGCAACTCAGCACAATCAATGTTCCGCCACTGATCGCCAACACGCTATTCAGAGCTGACATCGAGGCAAATGTCCCCAAAACTGCTTGAGACATCTTCTTTCATAAACTTCTTCGTTGACTTTGATTGCATAGAATCCTTGAAAATGCAACAAAAGTGCCACTGCTGAAACGACTAAAATTGAAGCATGTCCACTTCTGAGTTTACTTTCGTAAACACTGCAGGATGTGCGACGTCATGACGCCGTGTCAGTATTCGGGTCAGTTTGTATTCACATTGGAGTCTGGACACAATTTTTTTGTAATGTGAACGACTCCATAAAAAGATCAGATTTGCCGAAAAAAATATGAATTGGACATCCTAACTTCAGTGTTGTGAAGGCACTAGTGTTGTCCCGATACCAATATTTTGGTACCAATACCGGTACCAAAATGTATTCCAATACTCTTTGGTACTTTTCTAAATGAAGGGCACCACACAAAATGGTATTATTTGCTTTATTCTAACAAAATCTTATGTACATTAAAACATGTGTTTTTTACCGCAAGTTTTTCCTTAAATAATATGTGAAAGTACCAGAAAACTTGTCTTTTAGTAGTAAGTAAGCAAACAAAAAATTTTAATTAGTCATCTGACATATGCAGTAACATATTGTGTCATTTATCATTCTATTATTTTGTCAACATTATGAGAGACAAGCTGTAAAAATTAATTATTAATCCACTGGTTCATTTACTGTTAATATCTGCTTACTTTCTCTTTCAACATGTTCTATACACACTTCTGTTAAAATGTAATAGTAACTGATTCTTCTGTTGTTTGATACTTTACATTAGTTTTGGATGATGCCACAATTTTAGGTATTGAATCGATACCAAGTAGTTACTGTCACGCGTTCGGCGCACTTGTTGCGCGGAGTTGCCACTTCGTGGATGCACACACTACCAGTCAGCAGGATTGCAGGTAAGAATATGTTTTAATATAATAAAACAAAAGAACACTGGTGCAAAAAAGGAGAAAAACAAAGCGCGTGCCAATGCACGGAAAGCTAATGCTAAAAACGTAGCAGGAAACAGAAAACATTAAACGACGTGCCACACGCACGTGAAGCTAAGGTGGAACTTAGCACAAAATAATCGAGGGCAGAAGGATACAAAACGTGACGTGTTGCGAAAAGCAAGTAATGGACCGAGGACGAACTGAGGAATCAGGTGGGCTTAAATACACAAATAATAATCAAAAACAGGTGTGACAGGAGCCCGTGAGGAGGAGCACAAAACGTTGCCATGGTGACTAAACAAACGGGGAAGTCCTCAAACACAAGGAATCGGCAGAGTCCAGAACTAAACATGAACAAAGACATATAAGCGGCAAAACAATAAACGATCCGCATACCGGATCGTGACACTACCCCTCCCCCAAGGGGCAGATCCCAGATGCCCCAAAAATCCCGAAGTACAAACCCCCCCACAACTAGACAGTCCAAAAGAGAAGGGAGGGCAGGGCGGAGGGAGGACCTGGTGGAGGGCTGACAAGTCCTGCATCCTTGACTCCACCAAGGACACCACAGGCAGCGGCGGCGGGTGGGACGCCGCCACCACAAAAGTCTAGGCGGGTGGGCCCGCAGAGGCCACATCCGTGGCTGACGAGGGCCAGGGCGCGTCCTGCGGGGGGGACGCCCTGGGAAGGGCCACCACCGTGGCCGGCGTGGGGGTGGAAGCACCCGCTGAGGAGGACGCCCGGGGTACGGCCACACCCCTGGAGGTGGAAGCGCCCTGCGAGGAGGACGACCTGGGCACGGCCACACCCACATCCGACGCGGAGGGAGATGCGCCCGGCGCGGTTCCGGACCTGATGCTCGGCGTGGACCCGGGCGCCGACATCGACGTCGACTCGGGCGTCGTATTGGAATGTTGACTTGGACATCGTCTTGGACTCGGGCGTCGTTTTGGAGGCCGATTTGGACGTCGACTTGGACTTGGACGTCGGCTTGGAGGCCGGTTTGGAGGCCGGCTTGGAGGCCGGCTTGGACGTCGGCTTGGACGTCGGCTTGGACGTCGGCTTGGACTTGGACGTCGGCTTGGAGGCCGGCTTGGAGGCCGGCTTGGACTCTGACTCGGACTCGGAGGCCGGCTTGGACTCTGACTCGGACTCGGAGGCCGGCTTGGACTCTGACTCGGACTCGGACTCGGAGGCCGGCTTGGACTCTGACTCGGACTCGGACTCGGAGGCCGGCTTGGACTCTGACTCGGACTCGGACTCGGAGGCCGGCTTGGACTCTGACTCGGACTCGGACTCGGAGGCCGGCTTGGACTCTGACTCGGACTCGGACTCGGAGGCCGGCTTGGACTCTGACTCGGACTCGGACTCGGAGGCCGGCTTGGACCTTGACTCGGAGGCCGGCTTGGACCTTGACTCGGAGGCCGGCTTGGACCTTGACTCGGAGGCCGGCTTGGACCTTGACTCGGAGGCCGGCTTGGACTTTGACTCGGAGGCCGGCTTGGACCTTGACTCGGAGGCCGGCTTGGACCTTGACTCGGAGGCCGGCTTGGACTTTGACTCGGAGGCCGGCTTGGACTTTGACTCGGAGGCCGGCTTGGACTTTGACTCGGAGGCCGGCTTGGACTTTGACTCGGAGGCCGGCTTGGACTTTGACTCGGAGGCCGGCTTGGACTTTGACTCGGAGGCTGGCTTGGACTTTGACTCGGAGGCCGGCTTGGACTCTGACTCGGAGGCCGGCTTGGACTTTGACTCGGAGGCCGGCTTGGACTTTGACTTGGACTCGGAGGCCGGCTTGCACCTGGACTTGGATTCGGAGGCCGGCTTGCACCTGGACTTGGACTCGGAGGCCGGCTTGCACCTGGACTTGCACTCGGAGGCCGGCTTGCACCTGGACTTGGACTCGGAGGCCGGCTTGCACCTGGACTTGGACTCGGAGGCCGGCATACACTTGGACCTTGAGGTCGAGCCCGGCGTGGTGCTGGCGTGGGAGGTTGGCGTGGTGCCGGCGTGGGAGGTTGGCGTGGTGCCGGTACTGGGGCAGGTGGCTTGTCTGTTGACGCGGGCGGAGCCAGCGGCAAGGCAGGCAGCAACCTCAATGGAAGGAGGTCCGCCTGTGCCACTGACACGCCATCAGCCTTGCCCCCCCCCCTCAGGAAGCAGATTCCAGATGCCAGATGGAGTTGGTGGGGGGGGGTTTTGTGCGAGCTTGGAGGCAGTCGAGGGCATGGGAGGGTGGGCGCTTGGAAGCCTGGGAGCTGGCCTTGTGCGTGTGCGCCGCACGCGTCCCTCAGGCAGATTTACAGCAGGTGCCGGGGAAGAAAAGCCACATGGAAAGCACCTGGCAGTCGCTGCTGAGGGGAAAGCCCTGCACTCCTTTTGTGCACGCCCCTGCGCGACGCCTGGCCGCCGCTGGAGTGCTCTCCTCCTGGGTGGTGTGACGTCACCGCGCGGCGTACAGCGCGCTGAGGGGAATGTCGGGGTGGCTTGAGATTGGGAGCGAAAGCGTTCCTCCGCGTCCGCTATCCTCGCCATGAATAGCTCCCAGGCCACCACTGCTTCGGCCGGGAGATCCTCTTCCGGCAGCTCAATGTCGTCCTCGCTCTCCCATGGACAAGAGTCTGCTCGGAGCTCCCAGAAGATCTCCGATTTTTCCTCATCGGAGAGGAACACCTGTTCTTGCTGGGGCTGGAGGAGTGCGAAGTGGCTTTTAGCTCGGTCCATTCTGTCACGCGTTCGGCGCACTTGTTGCGCGGAGTTGCCACTTCGTGGATGCACACACTACCAGTCAGCAGGATTGCAGGTAAGAATATGTTTTAATATAATAAAACAAAAGAACACTGGTGCAAAAAAGGAGAAAAACAAAGCGCGTGCCAATGCACGGAAAGCTAATGCTAAAAACGTAGCAGGAAACAGAAAACATTAAACGACGTGCCACACGCACGTGAAGCTAAGGTGGAACTTAGCACAAAATAATCGAGGGCAGAAGGATACAAAACGTGACGTGTTGCGAAAAGCAAGTAATGGACCGAGGACGAACTGAGGAATCAGGTGGGCTTAAATACACAAATAATAATCAAAAACAGGTGTGACAGGAGCCCGTGAGGAGGAGCACAAAACGTTGCCATGGTGACTAAACAAACGGGGAAGTCCTCAAACACAAGGAATCGGCAGAGTCCAGAACTAAACATGAACAAAGACATATAAGCGGCAAAACAATAAACGATCCGCATACCGGATCGTGACACTACCCCTCCCCCAAGGGGCAGATCCCAGATGCCCCAAAAATCCCGAAGTACAAACCCCCCCACAACTAGACAGTCCAAAAGAGAAGGGAGGGCAGGGCGGAGGGAGGACCTGGTGGAGGGCTGACAAGTCCTGCATCCTTGACTCCACCAAGGACACCACAGGCAGCGGCGGCGGGTGGGACGCCGCCACCACAAAAGTCTAGGCGGGTGGGCCCGCAGAGGCCACATCCGTGGCTGACGAGGGCCAGGGCGCGTCCTGCGGGGGGGACGCCCTGGGAAGGGCCACCACCGTGGCCGGCGTGGGGGTGGAAGCACCCGCTGAGGAGGACGCCCGGGGTACGGCCACACCCCTGGAGGTGGAAGCGCCCTGCGAGGAGGACGACCTGGGCACGGCCACACCCACATCCGACGCGGAGGGAGATGCGCCCGGCGCGGTTCCGGACCTGATGCTCGGCGTGGACCCGGGCGCCGACATCGACGTCGACTCGGGCGTCGTATTGGAATGTTGACTTGGACATCGTCTTGGACTCGGGCGTCGTTTTGGAGGCCGATTTGGACGTCGACTTGGACTTGGACGTCGGCTTGGAGGCCGGTTTGGAGGCCGGCTTGGAGGCCGGCTTGGACGTCGGCTTGGACGTCGGCTTGGACGTCGGCTTGGACTTGGACGTCGGCTTGGAGGCCGGCTTGGAGGCCGGCTTGGACTCTGACTCGGACTCGGAGGCCGGCTTGGACTCTGACTCGGACTCGGAGGCCGGCTTGGACTCTGACTCGGACTCGGACTCGGAGGCCGGCTTGGACTCTGACTCGGACTCGGACTCGGAGGCCGGCTTGGACTCTGACTCGGACTCGGACTCGGAGGCCGGCTTGGACTCTGACTCGGACTCGGACTCGGAGGCCGGCTTGGACTCTGACTCGGACTCGGACTCGGAGGCCGGCTTGGACTCTGACTCGGACTCGGACTCGGAGGCCGGCTTGGACCTTGACTCGGAGGCCGGCTTGGACCTTGACTCGGAGGCCGGCTTGGACCTTGACTCGGAGGCCGGCTTGGACCTTGACTCGGAGGCCGGCTTGGACTTTGACTCGGAGGCCGGCTTGGACCTTGACTCGGAGGCCGGCTTGGACCTTGACTCGGAGGCCGGCTTGGACTTTGACTCGGAGGCCGGCTTGGACTTTGACTCGGAGGCCGGCTTGGACTTTGACTCGGAGGCCGGCTTGGACTTTGACTCGGAGGCCGGCTTGGACTTTGACTCGGAGGCCGGCTTGGACTTTGACTCGGAGGCTGGCTTGGACTTTGACTCGGAGGCCGGCTTGGACTCTGACTCGGAGGCCGGCTTGGACTTTGACTCGGAGGCCGGCTTGGACTTTGACTTGGACTCGGAGGCCGGCTTGCACCTGGACTTGGATTCGGAGGCCGGCTTGCACCTGGACTTGGACTCGGAGGCCGGCTTGCACCTGGACTTGCACTCGGAGGCCGGCTTGCACCTGGACTTGGACTCGGAGGCCGGCTTGCACCTGGACTTGGACTCGGAGGCCGGCATACACTTGGACCTTGAGGTCGAGCCCGGCGTGGTGCTGGCGTGGGAGGTTGGCGTGGTGCCGGCGTGGGAGGTTGGCGTGGTGCCGGTACTGGGGCAGGTGGCTTGTCTGTTGACGCGGGCGGAGCCAGCGGCAAGGCAGGCAGCAACCTCAATGGAAGGAGGTCCGCCTGTGCCACTGACACGCCATCAGCCTTGCCCCCCCCCCTCAGGAAGCAGATTCCAGATGCCAGATGGAGTTGGTGGGGGGGGGTTTTGTGCGAGCTTGGAGGCAGTCGAGGGCATGGGAGGGTGGGCGCTTGGAAGCCTGGGAGCTGGCCTTGTGCGTGTGCGCCGCACGCGTCCCTCAGGCAGATTTACAGCAGGTGCCGGGGAAGAAAAGCCACATGGAAAGCACCTGGCAGTCGCTGCTGAGGGGAAAGCCCTGCACTCCTTTTGTGCACGCCCCTGCGCGACGCCTGGCCGCCGCTGGAGTGCTCTCCTCCTGGGTGGTGTGACGTCACCGCGCGGCGTACAGCGCGCTGAGGGGAATGTCGGGGTGGCTTGAGATTGGGAGCGAAAGCGTTCCTCCGCGTCCGCTATCCTCGCCATGAATAGCTCCCAGGCCACCACTGCTTCGGCCGGGAGATCCTCTTCCGGCAGCTCAATGTCGTCCTCGCTCTCCCATGGACAAGAGTCTGCTCGGAGCTCCCAGAAGATCTCCGATTTTTCCTCATCGGAGAGGAACACCTGTTCTTGCTGGGGCTGGAGGAGTGCGAAGTGGCTTTTAGCTCGGTCCATTCTGTCACGCGTTCGGCGCACTTGTTGCGCGGAGTTGCCACTTCGTGGATGCACACACTACCAGTCAGCAGGATTGCAGGTAAGAATATGTTTTAATATAATAAAACAAAAGAACACTGGTGCAAAAAAGGAGAAAAACAAAGCGCGTGCCAATGCACGGAAAGCTAATGCTAAAAACGTAGCAGGAAACAGAAAACATTAAACGACGTGCCACACGCACGTGAAGCTAAGGTGGAACTTAGCACAAAATAATCGAGGGCAGAAGGATACAAAACGTGACGTGTTGCGAAAAGCAAGTAATGGACCGAGGACGAACTGAGGAATCAGGTGGGCTTAAATACACAAATAATAATCAAAAACAGGTGTGACAGGAGCCCGTGAGGAGGAGCACAAAACGTTGCCATGGTGACTAAACAAACGGGGAAGTCCTCAAACACAAGGAATCGGCAGAGTCCAGAACTAAACATGAACAAAGACATATAAGCGGCAAAACAATAAACGATCCGCATACCGGATCGTGACAGTTACAGGATCATACATTGTTCATATTGTCCATATACATATATGCATATGTATATATATATATATATATATATATATATATATATATATATATATATATATATATATATATATATATATATATGTGTGTGTGTGTGTGTGTATAAGTCAGAAAAGATGAAGGTTATAATAGGTCTCCTTTAACACTCTCTACAGTACTTGCCAAATACATATTTTTAGATTCTTTGGTAAGCACTCTTGAGCAATTTTTGCAAATAAATGAAAGATCACGGGGTGTTAAGAAATAATCAGAATTGTAATAATTATATATACACTGCATTCTCCAAATCAACCATCTGCTTTCACTATTTAAAAAAAAACCCAACAGAATGGAGCTGAGTCGACGAGAAACCAGGCCTGTAGGACACATCCTAGAGTATATAAAAACATGAATGATCAAACTGGGAGCAGAGGAGTAGGTGGGCGGTTGGGTTCAGCCAACATATAATTAGAATCATGGTCATAATTAAAATACGTCTGCCTTGTTATACTATGGATCAAAATATACACCACAGCATAACAGCAGATTTGCATTTATTATACACAAATTCACATTCTACGCACTCCCGCTGACTACACCTCTGTGACAAATTGGTCACATTTCCACGCAATGGCCACACACGGTCCTACCATAAACCTGGTTTTGACCCGGCCCTGTTTCTATTTGCAGAGACTCATTGATATTCAACGGGCTTTGCATTGATAATTACCTGCAGAGCTCCAAATCAGTTCTGCAATTCACCATCTAATTCCACAGTGTCTGATGTGTGTGCGGACTTATAAAGCCTGCACAGGTACAAAATGAAGAAAAATAAACTACACAAGGCAGGGAAACCAAACGGTATGGATATATTAGCTGTGGGAATTGAGGAACTATCTTATTAAGTAGGTTTGCATAGTTTTTTTTTTAATGTCTCTGGAGACATTTCATTGGAAAAGATGAAACCAACGTCTTTCTAAAATAGCACAAATATCCCCATGTAAACAACATACTGTATGTTTACTCTGAAACCCACTCTATACACTTTAAAAACTCTTAAGATCCTTTCTGGTGCAATGGTTAACCTCCAACTGTCAAGGCGTGGACTTTGTTGTGGTTTGTTTTCCCGTGGTGCAAAGCAACTGGACTGCACACCACCTAAAGGTAATGACATATTTTAATCTTAACTCAAAAAAGGTACAAACAAAAGGTGCTTACAGAGGAGGTACAACAACTTGGCTCTGAAAACAAAAACTCGCACAATGGGAGAACTATGAACATAGAACAAAACTTACAAACTATGGCATGAAAAACTTACTTGGACGGAGAAAGAGCATGGATCATCGTCATGGATAACATGGGTGTGTAGGTGGTGATGACGCCAGGCTGACTGCCTGGCAACTACAGGCTTAAATAGTGCTGTGATGCTTGAAAGCAGGTGCGTGAGTTCAAATGAATCAGGTGCGTGAGTCGTGAGAACAGGTGAACTGATTGGTAGGCATGGAAACAAAACAATGGAGTGAAAAAACACGAACTAATGGAGTTTTGAAGTAATCTAACACAACTAAACAAAACATGATCACAAAGACTTGACACCAACTTGTTGGTAAACATAAATACAACAATCCAAAAGGATATCATTGAAATAGAAACATTCTTTTTCAGCGTCAAGATGGTCCTAAAATCTTAATCAAAGGAGCTCTATGAGGAATTTGGTCTTTTCAGACCTAAAAATGCTACTTTGTTGGAAACCTGTGTGTGACCGACTCACGCCGTTGAGTGGGTTCCCAGGACCATCAAGAAAGAACATTGGTTGAGCAGGTGTAGACTTCTTTATTTTTCAATAAAGACATTTATTTTTCTGCTAACGTCTCAGTCGCCCGCGTCGTCTGCCTCTCGCTCTCCCTCTCGCTCTCTCTCTCGCTCTCCCTCTAGCTCTCCCTCTCGCTCTCCGTCTCTTCCTCGTTGTATGTGCTGCGTCTTCTGGCTCTCGTGTCTCTCGCTCCTCTTCCGCCTCTCGTGCTGCTGAGGAGGTTCATTAATAGTGTACAGGTGTGCGACCCCCGCATCTGATCTCGATTGCAGCGTCGCTCCCGGCACGTCCCGCCTCGCCGCTCGTCGTCCACGCCTCCATCTTGAGCCGGGGTCCATTGTGCCCTGCCCTGCCGTCGGACCGCCAGCCCCGCCTCTCCACACACCTCTATCGCCAGACGCAAGCCGGAACTCCGACCGGCTAAGCCAACTCCCCCCTCCCCTTTTTGAAGGGGCGGCAAAAGAAGACTGCCATCTGTGCCCCCGGTCTTCACTTCCTTTTTCCCTTGTTCTTCTTCTCTGTCTTCCTCCTTGTCTTTGTCTTCCTCCTTGTCTTTTTCTACCTCCTAGTCTTTGTCTTTTTCTTCCACTTCTTCCACCACCACTTCCTCTTCCACCGCCACTTCTTCTTCTTCTTCTTTCATCACCACTTCTTCTTCTTCCAAAACCACTTCTTCTTCTTCTTACACCACCACTTCTTTTTCTTCTTCCTCCTCTTCTTCTTCTTCTTCTTCTTCTTCTTCTTCTTCCACCACCATGTTTTCTTTCACCGCTTCTTCTTCCACCACTTCTGGTCCGCCAGCACCTGCAGGAGCCACAGCTGTTGGCGGGATTCCTCGAGCCGCTGCCGGCTGCCTGCCGCCAGCTCCGTGAACGCGCCGACGAGAGCCCACAGGATATCGTCCTCCCCCGCCTACGATGGTCCTTCCACGTTGGGTGCCAAATGTGACCGACTCGCGCCGTCGCGTGGGTTCCCAGGACAATCACGGAAGGACATTGCTTGAGCAGGTGTAGACTTCTTTATTTTTCTGGTAACTTTTCAGTCGCCCGCGTCATCTGCCTCTCGCTCTCCCTTTCCTTCTCCCTCTCGCGCTCCCTCTCTTCCGCGTTGCATGTGCTGCGTCTTCTGGCTCTTGTGTCTCTCGCTTCACTCGTTCCTCTTCCGCCTCTTGTGCTGCTGATGCCCTTTTATACAGCGAGAGGAGATTCATTAATAGTGTACAGGTGTGCGACCCCCACACCTGATCTCGATTGCGGTGTCGTTCCCGGCACGCTCCGCCTCGCCGCTCGCCATCCACGCCTCCATCTTGGGCCGGAGCTCCGATAAACATGTATTTTCACCTAAAAAACACTTATCTTTAAAGGGTGGCATTTTTTTATTTTATTTTGTAGTAGTAGTAGCGACTTCTTCCCGGTCAACTTCCTTTGTTTGTATTTTATCTAACTGCGCATGCAAGTTATGTCAAGGCCACATTGGATCGACATTGGGGCCACTTTGGATCCACATTGGGGGCCACATTGGATCCACATTGGGACCATATTGGATCCACATTGGGGCAACATTGCGGCCACTTTGGGACCACATTAGATCCACATTCATTCCACATTAATTCCACATTAATTCCACATTAATTCCACATTGATGCCACATTGGGACCACATTGGATCCAGTAGTGGGGCCATATTGTGACTATATTGGATCCCTATTGAGGGCAAATTGGTTCCACATTGGGGCCACTTTGAATAAATAAAGTCTGATTAAGATCCCGTTGTACTTGCAATGTAAACATGTATTTTCACCTAAAAAAAACACTTATTTTTAAGGGGTGGCAGTTTTTATTTTATTTTGTAGTAGTTGTAGAAGTGACTTCCTCCCGGTCAACTTCCTTTGTTTTCACTTTACCTAACTGCGCATGCAAGTTATTTCGAGGCCGCATTGGATACACATTGGCGCCACTGTGGATCCACATTGGAACCAAATTGTTCCACATTGGGGGCCACATTGGATCCACATTGGACCATATTGGATCTAGTATTGTGGCCACATTGGATCCACATTAATTCCACATTAATTCCACATTGAGGCAACATTGGGACCACATTGGATCCAGTAGTGGGGCCACTTTGTGACCACATTGGATCCCCATTGAAGTGAAGTGAAGTGAATTATATTTATATAGCGCTTTTCTCTAGTGACTCAAAGCGCTTTACATAGTGAAACCCAATATCTAAGTTACATTTAAACCGGTGTGGGTGGCACTGGGAGCAGGTGGGTAAAGTGTCTTGCCCAAGGACACAACGGCAGTGACTAGGATGACAGAAGCGGGAATCGAACCTGCAACCCTCAAGTTGCTGGCACGGCCACTCTACCAACCGAGCTATATCAAATTGGTTCCACATTGAGGCCACTTTGGATCCATACAGTCTGATAAAAATCCCGTTGTACCTGCAATGTAAACATGTATTTTTACCTAAAAAAATACTTATTTTTAAGGGGTGGCAGTTTTTATTTTATTTTTTAGTAGTTGTAGTAGCGACTTCAAGTTATACAAGTTATTTCGAGGCCACATTGGATCCACATTGGGGCCACTTTGGATCCACTTTGGGACCATATTGGATCCACTTTGGGGCAACATTGAGGCCACTTTAGGACCACATTGGATCCAGTATTGTGACCACATTGGATCCACATTCATTCCACATTCATTCCACATTAATTCCACATTGAGGCAACATTGGGACCACATTGGATCCAGCAGTGGGGCCACATTGTGACCAAATTGGTTCCACATTGGGGCCACATTGGGACCAAATTGGTTCCACATTGGATTCACATTGGGGCAACATTGAGGCCACTTTGGGACCACAGCACAAACTTTTACTTGTTTACAATTTCGGACACTTCGGTCTCCTTAGACGCATCCTCACTCATCCATGCGGACTGGACACTGACCGAGAGTTGGTGGGCGGCCGAGGGTGGAGTCGGCTCTCTTGGTTATAGTTAAAATACCAATGATTGTCACACACACGCTAGGTCTGGCGAAATTATTCCCTGTATGTGATCCATCAACCTTGATCACCTCGTGGGTTTTAAGGGGAGCAGTGGGCGCCCGGGAATCATTTTTGTTGATTTAACCCCCAATTCCAACCTTTGATGCTGAGTGCCAAGCAGGGAGGTAATGGGTCCCATTTTTATCGTCTTGCTTTGTTGGGTCAGCTCCACTCTTTTAATGTCCTTTGTGGTTTTTGTTATTTCCCTCTTACACACAGGTTTATTAGAATCAGAATGCAGCTGAAATAGGCTCCAGATCGCCCGCGACCCCAAAAAGGGACAAGCGGTAGGAAAATGGATGGATGGATGAAAGAATCAGAAATACTTTAATAAAAAAAAAAATACGATTTCAGCATGTGTGCTATGTCTAAGAGCACAATACATTAGAATGTACTACAAACAAATACAGTAATTTTATGAAGTAATGTAAGTTTGTATAAATAATGTACAGCTTTTAATTTGAAGATCAAACTTCATGCACGACAGAATGAGCAAATCTAAAGTAAGCGTTGTGTGAGGAATATATGAGTGATGTACAAAAAACTAAACAAAAATCATGAATGTTTTCTTGTTGAAATTAGAAAGTGTTTTTTTTACAAGTTTGACTCAGACTATATCGGGTTGAGTCGGCAGAGCGGACAGATTTCCTGGCATCGCTGTCAGGGAGAAACAACAGGCTCCTTCTCCATACTAGAAATGAACCCAAGCACTTTCAAAGGCCGTTTCATCTTTGAAACAATCTGCTGTCATGTGGAACACCTCCTCCTTTTTCCCATTTACAGGGACCGCCTTCGTTTTTTGATGTTTGAAGACTGTTGAACCGGATGTCTATTGTAGTACGGAGCAATGAGGCACACCTTGGGGTGCTGCACCAAATGCCGGGCCCCTATACACAAGACTCTTACTAACCCCATAACACACACTTGGTATGTTTACATGCACTAAAAAATATTTACATACAATTATGATGTGCTAAAATAAATTAATCATGAAAATGCTTCTTAACTAAACGGTCTACAGAATTACAGTTCAAATGAAAATACAGATTTGCCACTTTAGTCTTAATTTTTACGCTTAAGAATATTCTCTATGACTTTAGCTCCAGACTTTTTCTGTTTGTTTGAAATGTCATTACTGCCACAAATGGTGGAAACGTGTATTACACCTGAGTACTGCTATGGCAATTACTCAAGGTGACTCGGTAAATAATCTGGGTATTATCTTCGACCCAACTCTCTCGTTTGAGTCACACATTAAGAGTGTTACTAAAACGGCCTTCTTTCATCTCCGTAATATCGCTAAAATTTGTTCCATTTTGTCCACTAGCGACGCTGAGATCATCATTCATGCGTTCGTTATGTCTTGTCTCGAGTACTGTAATATATTATTTTCAGGTCTCCCTATGTCTAGCATTAAACGATTACAGTTAGTACAAAATGCGGCTGCTAGAATTTTGACAAGAACAAGAATGTTTGATCAAATTACGCCTGTACTGGCTCGCCTGCACTGGCTCGCCTGCACTGGCTTCCTGTGCACTTAAGATGTGACTTTAAAGTTTTACTACTTACGTATAAAATTCTACACGGTCTAGCTCCAGCCTATCTTGCCGATTGTATTGTACCATATGTCCCGGCAAGAAATCTGCGTTCAAATAACTCCGGCTTATTAGTTATTCCCAGAACCCAAAAAAAGTCTGCGGGCTATTGAGCGTTTTCTAGTTGGGCTCCGTGTCCAAGCGTGCTGCCAGCAGAGATCCAGGTGCCGAGGAAAAACAGGTTTGAGTCCTTGACCCCTGCTTTGACACGGACATTGTTGCCTCTCTCCAGCCCCCGACTGCTTACCTTCCCGCTGACTGCCTCTTTGCCTTCTCCCTTGGATTTGGCGATAGATTCATTCAACACGCACCGACAACATCCTCTGGTAAAACTTGCATTATTAATTCCAGACATCGTCCGCACTCATTCACTTGTGGTAGCCGCACTCATTCATTTGTGGTAGCATATACACCCCACTCATTCATCAAAGGTTTAAATGAACCTGGTAAACCGCAGTTTTGACTCCTTCCCTTTGACACATACACAACAATGGTGTCTCTGGGACCCCATTTTGAAAATTTCCAGCGCCAACACCGGAGTATTGGTGCGTGCAAAACAGCAGCAGGCAACTGTGGCCTGCGGGCCGGTACTAATAATCAAATATCATCCCGGGGTGCCTTAGATGATTCATTTGTGGGCCGGATCCGGCCCGTGGGCCTTGACTTTGACACATAGGTCATAGAGGATAAAAATAATGACATTGATGACTTTACGGTTTTGTTTTGCTTAGTGGCCTCTGCTCCTCTTGCTCAGACTTTCATGGTTGAATAAAATCCAGTCATGTGTAAAATCTCTTCTGAAAACTAAATGGTGTTTTTGTATCACAATATTATTGTCACGGCATGGGCGCACTCATCTGTGCGCTGTGCATGCCAATCCGGCTGCAGCAGGTGGCTGCATTCAATCGCCAATTAATCAGCACTCTACACACCTGTCGCTGATGAGCTTGATTGTCTTCTTAAACCAGAGCAGACCTGTGTTCCGGGCCAGAACATAGTTACCTGTTTCGTACAGAGCATTCCTCCGTTCCCGCTTCACGAGCTGTGTATCCCCTCTCCTCGCATTCCCTTTGGTTCCCTGCCTGCCTGTTAGATCTCGACTTCTCGCCTGGACACGGACTCTGACGCCTCGCTCCTGCCCTTGACCTCACGCCTGTCCAAGGACCACCAAGCTTGACTTGCCACCTTGGACTTCCGCACCTCGCTCAACACTACCGTAAACACTCAACAGCTAATCACTACACATAGTCGCACACCACAAATTTGGATTATTTTCACACTACATACTTTTGTAAATAGAAATAAATAGAGCAAAAACGACGTCCCTACATTATGTGCCGTCTTCTTCCACCTGTACCGTAACAATTAGCCATGCACGTCCACAGAATGATACAATAGTCGGCCGTCTCTTTATTTTGCGCCATAAATAATTGTACAGGTGTCAAATCATCACATTAATTGTGATCATTCTGTTGTATTTATTAGTGCTTTATGTTTTTAATCGTGTTAATATTTTTTTTTTACTGTCTCTTTTCACATGTGAGTTACCTCGCTCTCTTCTTGTGTTTTACTGAGAGTAAGGTTAAAAACGTTTGCAACACCAAGCTCACTAAATGCTGGCGCTTTCTCTGAAGATGGTCAAACTGCTCAATTGATTTCGTCCAACTTTTCCCAAGCAAAACCGAAAGTTAATCTAGTACTTGGTACTTCCTCTCACCATCAAAACTCAGAAGTATGCTGAATGTGTTTGTGTGTGTGTGTGAGAGAGAGAGAGAGAGAGAGAGAGAGAGAGAGAGAGAGAGAGAGCTTGTGTTTCCGTAGCAACAGGATGGACTCATTTGGTTTCGTTCCCCAAGCAAAAATGCAGTGTCCAAATAATGACTCCCTACACAAAGCCTATTCAACTGTTTGATGTGGATGTTGTTTAGTGTTTATATGTGTAAAAAAACTGCAGAATTTAATAACACTAAACATTCTATGTCATTTATGCAAAACACAATGGACATTAATTATGTGAAATAAACAATGGACAATATATGTTTATTTTATGTTTAAATCGTCAGTCTTCCGTGCCTAAATGAAGAAAGAAATGCACAAAAAATTATTTCAAATAAGGAATCAATCCTCAAACACAACTTTCTATGTGCTGTTAACTATCTGTCTTGCTGCACACGCTGGAAAAGAGCGGCAGTAGCTGCAATAATGAATTTATTGACAGTGCAGTGTGAGGGACGATGTGTTTGCTTTCCAACATAGTAATCAGAGTCTCAATGGAATCCACATATTGATGTCCGGCCCCTGAGCCTTTGGGTTCTTGAAACTGCGGCCCTCTTCATCATGTAGTTGAATGGCCCGGCTCTGCACATCCCATTCTACCAGAAGAAAAAGATCCCTCAACGGTACCTTACATTTAAAATCAGAGCACAGTCACATGAAGAATGTTTTAATCGCTCTTGTGTGTGAAATCGCAGACTCGTGCAAACTGGAACCACAGACTCTGAGTAAATAATGTCCGTCATTAAACCCGGTTTAAAATATTATAATGTTTCACATTGATGTAAGCGTACAAGACAGTGTTACGGTACCGTGGGTAGAAGAAGACGGCATAGAGGCAGGGACGTCGTTTATCTCTAGGCGTATTTATTACAATATATAAACAGATATTAAGTGTGTGATTAAACCAAATGGTATATAGTGTGACTATGTATAGTAAGTTTATGAGGACTTTCACCAGGAGTTGTTGAAGGTGCGTGTTGAGAGAGGCGCGGAAGTCTAGGGCGGGCAAGGCAAGCTTGGAGGCCCGTGGGCAGGGGCGATGTCAAAGGGAGGAGCAAGGCGTCAAGGTCCGTATCCAGGCGAGAGGAAAAGATCCAGGAAGGCAGCCAGGGAACCAGAGGGAATGCGGGGAGAAAAGACACACATCTCGAAAACCAGGAAACAGAGGAACAGATACAGGGGGCTACGTTTTGGCACTGGAACGCAGGACAAGCTGGTTTAACCTCTAAAGGGCTTAGTGGCCACAGGCGTGGACATCACCTTTTAGCTCTTATTTCCAAAATTGTGTACACTACTTAATTGGGGTCTTTTGTCGACATACGGACACTTATACTGCCATCTGGTGGTGTCAGAAGAGAATTACATACAATGGAATTTGGAAAAAAGAGTGCAAAAATAAAAATTAGCATGTCACTACACATGACGTACACGTTTGTGTACTTATGCACTAAGTAAATCATATCAAAAGATTATTTCTAGTTTTTATTCAAATTAGGGTTCAATAAGCCCAAATAGCAAAGAAAAATAATAATTAAAAAAAACACGTAAACAAACAGCTTGGGCCTTAAGAGGTTTAGATGGCAGGGAAGGTCTCATCAGTGTCAGGTGTGTTGATTGTTGAGTGCGAGCAGCTCGCGCCGTAACAGACAGCTGTGATTGACAGTCAAGAAAGCCAATCAAAGCCAACATTTCCTTCTGTAATCCAATATTGACATGTGTTAGCACTTTGACTGATGGGTTTGTGCTTTTTTATATATATATATATATAAATATATATATATATATATATATATATATATATATATATATATATATATATATATATATATATTTGACGCGGACGGAAAGCAACTTGTTCAACATTCAATACTCAGATAAATATTCTTACTGTTTTTCAATATTCTTACTGTACTTAAGCACTATATTTGGAGCTAATGGGGTCATATTACAATTGTTGTCTATACATATAAACCACTTCTTGATAGTCTACACAACATGTAATAGTGGTTCTTTGGTAGAAATGTTGCAGAGATTATGTTTTAAAGACTGTTTTCAAGCCATTTTCTGTCTCTTGAGGATGTCGTTTTCAACGCTTCCATAGCGAGTCTACTGACAGATATAAGTTCGATCTATACGCTACTTTGTATTAGAATTGGCCACAACAGAGGATGCATTTGGACTGGATTAGAACCTAGATCAGGGGTCGGCAAACCAAAATGTTGAAAGGGCCATATTGGACCAAAAATACAAAACAAAAATATGTCTGGACGCGTGAAAAATTCAAAGACTTACATCAGTGTTATAATGAAGGCAACACATGATGTAAGTCTCTATATTAGCTGTATTAGCCTACTATCAAAGGCTGACGCAAATCTTCATTGACAGAAGTGTTGTATTTAAACTTTCATTCGACAAATTTTTGCAACAATGGAAATCATTAGTAAAATGGAGGCTTCTCACAGGATGAGATAACTTCTGGAAATTACTTGCTAAGAATGGCCAAAGGTATAGATGTGTGTGTCCAAGTCAAATGAAGTGACGGGCTGTCTTCTTCTAATGGATGTATTACAATCTTTGCAAGCTGGGTAACGTTTACTGTGGTCTGGAACAGCATGGCACACAAACAACAATGAGAAATGCAGTCAATATTACATACAGATAATATTTCATTAGACATGCAAATATAAATTAAATATACAAAGAGTGTAAGTAAAGGAAATTAAATGAGCTCAAATATACCTACAAATGAGGCGTAATGATGCAATATGTACATACAGCTAGCCTAAATAGCATGTTAGCATGCAGTCATAGATTGGCCTTATAAGCACTCCAGCAAATCAATAATATCAACAAAGGTCAGCTTTGTTGAGCACAGCATAAAACGTTTGGCGGACAAAAATTAGACAATAAAGGAGTGGCGCAAAACGCGTCTTTCTGTGGCAGAGTCCGAGAAATTTGTACATGTAAACAAACTACGATGAGTTCAAAGACCGCCGCAATTAGTAGGACAAAACGGTGCTTGCCAAATACTCTCATCAGTGAAGCATGTTTAATATAAATAGTGGGATTTCGAACAATTAGGAAGGTTTGTGTCATGTTTGTTCTCCTACAGGAAATATATTTACATACATATTTGGTCTATGAATGAAGTCCAGGAAGCCACTAGATAGGCACTAAAGAACCACGGGTTGCTGACCCCTGACCTAGGTGGACAATGTCTTGCGTTTGTGTGTGTGTGTGTGTATGTTTTTAAAAGAGTGTGTCAATTTTGAGTTGAGCTAACTAGAAGACATGATGTTTTAGAAACAAACATTTGCATAAATCTAATCCCATGCTGGTTGTTCATTTTAATAGGGTGCACTTAAAGATAAAAACGTCATGCCTACCGTTGGCATGACCCCAAGATGCAGAGACAGGAGACCACATGCAGGTAATTTTTAATTAAACGCAGAAAAGAACGGTAGCAAACAGTGGGCTCGTGCAGAGCACGTAGCAGCAGCAGCAAGGTAATGCAGCACAAAGGCAAACAGAGAGATGGAATCGCCAGACTTGGCGGATGTTGATTGAGTTGTTTAATTTTGTAGCAACAATGACATGACACAAAACTATGGTCAACATTCTGGTTTTAAGAAACACTGAAGAGGTCTCAAATAAATTGTGGTAGTCAGTTAAAACTTTCATTTTTAGATCAAGCTAAATTATAACAATTATGAAATCACTCAATTCTGAAGAAGAAAATATGAAAAGGCTGTAAAATTCCATTTCCAAGTGTAACATGCATCAGATGGAATTCAATCGGATTGAAAATGTTTGGTGAAAACTTGAAGAAAATGGTTCTTGACATGGCTCTGACCTGCAATGCTGATCTGACAACAGCAATCAGAGAACATTGTAGTAAAACAAGTAAGGTTTGTCACTGGTTAAAGGGGAACTTGTCAGGTTTAAACACCAAACTATCTATTGAACAAGGCAAGAAGCAAGGAATCACACAGATACAGAGTCTAAATTAAACTCATGAGGAGAAACGTATTGGGCTGCACACTCAGCTACAGTCTCCCTTGGACATTCTTCATTTTTTATTAAAGCAACCTTACTATTAAACGTTTTGCTATACAAATGGTATGTTCCCATTCATTGGTACACACATTCGAACAACTGAATGAACATCCTCCCAAGACTGGTTATTCCATAATTTTGTCAGATGTGCACAAATTGTTACGGTTGGCTGGCATTGTGGTGATGGTTTGTTCTTTCGAATGATGCAGTCGGATATGGACACAGCGTGAAGGTAAGAAATGAAGATTTATTATCACTAACAAAACAGACCAGGAACAAAAACACTTGCACAAGGCACTAAAGACAAAACAAACAAAACTAGCATGGGAGCTAGAAGGAACTAAGAACGCTAGCATGTGAGCTAGGGAAATAAACAGAGGAATAGCGTGGAAGCCAAGGAGTACAACAAGTATTTTACTACAACGAGAAGTCAGCGACGTCACCTGTTGCATCGAACAGAAACTAGACTGCGAGAAAGAATGAACAAAGAAGGCAGGCTTAAATACAGGAACGTAATCACAAGGCAGGTGCGCGTAAAAAACAAGATGCAGGTGACACTGATATGTGATTATGGCAACGGAAACAAAACAGGAAGTGCCACCAGGAACTAAGGAAGTCAAATAACAGAACACGGTACAAACACGGAACAAAAACAGAATATGACATGATCCAAGTAGCGGATCATGACACAAATAAACCCTTCATATCAGTGATAGTCCACAGATGAGGCTCCTAATCATCAAAAAAAGACATGTGGGTTATTTAGCACTCCAGACAGCCTGTGGCTAAAAAAAAATAAACTATGTGTAATTAATGGCAATTATAAGTTAACTATGGACAAAATGCAATTAATTGTGAATACACATTTTAATTGTTTAACAGCCCTAAATGTTATTTCAGAAAAATTGTCCGAGTTGAAAAAAAGCCTTGAAAGAATGTTTCAGTTTTATGGAGGATGGAACAAAGTGAGAAAGAGTACCTTGTTGGAAGTGAAATGACTACAAAAGGAAATAATCCATTACATAGCAGGTTTCTAATCACATCTATAAACTGTGAAAGGCCAGAAATTGGTTTCCTCTGATCTGGGAGGGAAATCTAATAAACTGTAAAAGTCTCCCTCCCAGGTAACTAAGCAATTGCAGAATAAAACACCTCGCCTATTGATACTCTCTGTACTATGTTTAATACTTCCCTATATTAAACACATGCTACAGTTTACCATCTGACATGAATAATTATCAAAGATGAGGAGAAAAAGTCTTATTTAATGTTCACAATATTTGTAAACGCTGTTGAGTCACTACAAGTAAAGTTTAACACTCGTCGGATTTCTATGCAAAGTAATTGTTCCTATAAAAAATAGCATAAATCCAATGATTACACTGCAGACTAAAAATGTACGGTAAAAACGTTTTTTAGATAATATAATTTTAGATAGTGAACACAGTGCGAAACACATAGAAATGAAAAAATTAAACGGAAAAATGAACATTTAGCATCACTCTTAACTTTAGTGAAGAGTTGTTGGTGAAATGGACAGAGAAGAGGGACGTGGAGAACGTTCATGTTTTTAAGAGCAGGCTTAAGACCCACCTTTTGTAATGTCTTGGTGATCATGTTTAGTTTGGCTATGTTCTGTTTGGTTTTTGCACTCTGTCGGTTCCTGCTTTTTCACTCCCTGTTTTGTTTCCATGACAACCCATTAGTTTTCACCTGTCCTCATGTCACACACCTGATTAATTTGGACTCATGCACCTGTTAATCACCAAAACACTATTTAAGCCTGTATTTGCCAGGCACTCAGCCTGGCGACCCCACCCTCTACACACCCTTGTTTTCCATGCCGATGATCGATGCTCGCTTTCTCGTTCCAAGTAATTTTTCGTTATTCACGCCATAGTTTGCAAGTTTTGTTTTATGTCCATAGTTGTAGTAATAGTTTTGTGTTCATAGCCAAGTTTTGTACCTCCGCTGAGAGCGCCTTTTGTTTATGCCCTTTGTCTTTTTGTAATATTTTCCTGTTAAGGATAAAAGATGTCATTACCTTCACGCCATGTACTGTTGTCAATCACCACATCACTTTTTAAGCCTGTAGTTGCCAGGCAGTCAGACTGGTGACATCACACTCCTGACATTTCTGATTGCTCACTTCTTTCCATAGCTTGATGTTTTTCACGTCACAGTAAGTGTAGTTTTGTTTCATGTCCTTAGTCTGTTTATATGTTAGTTTTGTTTCTGCGTTAAGTTTGTTCCCCGCCCTTTGTTTTTGTAGTATTTTTGAGTGTTAAAATACACCATGCATTCACCATCACGTCGTGTCCAGTCCAGTCGCATCGCACCTCGGGAAAACAAATCACACCACAGTCCTCGTTATGACACCTTTTTGATTTGGCTTTAACCTAACATCAATCATTGTATTGAAATCATTTGTATTTTACTTTATATCCTATCAGTTATGCAAAATTGTATTTAGTTTTATTTATTTATTTACTCTATATTCATTGTATTTACCACTTTTTTTTCTATATATTTTCATATGACTCGTTTTTTATTCTTTATGTTCTCATGATTCCTACTATTTTACAAGTTTGATTATTTTTATTTTCCAATATTCCTCAGATGAGCCATCTCCCTCAGGGGCTATCGGTCGTGATTGTGGGGGAGATTTTGTGTCAGCGTCCTGGTGGCCGTGGTCTGATGACCTCCTGGTGCAGATGACTGCGATAGTGTTTACTCACATGTCACCTCCGTACTCAGTCATGCAATAATTTGTCCATATAGTTGCATATGTGTGTATGTTATGTGTGTGTGTTTGTTTTTGGTATCTGTGTCCGTGCGTAGGTATGTGATATTGAGGGATATGGGTCACCGGGGTATTGTTTTTGACTTTGTAAAGCAATTTGCGTTGCATTTCTTTTACGTATAAAAAGTGTCAGACTTGGACTATGACTTGGACCATGAGATAGTTTGTTTCTCCGATGCAAAGGGGAAATTGGCACGAGCGAGACGTGAATGTAAGTACATTTTGATTTATTACTATACAAACAAACTACAAAAAGGCAAACAAATGGCACGCACAATGGCGGAGAGCAAACTTGACTGATGAAAAACCAAAGACTAGTACAAAGGCTAAAAACTATAAACATGAAGAAAAACACTTGCACTATGGCATGAATAACACAACCAAAAACTTGTACTGTGGCATAAATAACAAAACTTACGTGGCGTGGACAAAATGAACAGCATAGCAAGGCATGAAGCAGATGAGGAATATGGGTGAAGTTGCCAGGCCGACTACCTGGTAACTGTGGCTTAAGTAATAACTGTGATGATTACAAACAGGTGTGAGGGCTGAGGACAGGGGCGGGACATGAGGGCCAGGCGAAAATTAAATGAGTTGGCATGAAAATGAGAAAAACAAGGAAGTCCAACAAACAAAACATAACATGACCAAAACAAAACATTATCTATAGGCGTGAAAAAAAGCGCTTTATAAATAAATGTTGATTAATTGATTGATTGATTGATTGATTGATTGATGAGAATAAAGTCATGCAGGCGCCCACATCTTTCTTAAATTCAATATTGTTTCCTCACTTTCTTTAACAAAAAGTGTAGGAGCCTATTAGAGAGCCATACTTGAATCCATGTTTATTTTATTATTTTGAGTGATTGATGTGAGTATGTCAGTGTGAACCCTTTGCAGGTGGTGAAAAGTTTCCACGCAGGCCTATAGGGGGCAGAAGCGCGCCGGGCGCGTGATTGGCAGGTGGGCCCCTAGCATACCGTCTTTGACCTCACCTGTCTGTAGACCTCGGCTTTATATATACTACCTTTTTATTTTGTTTCCCGAGTATTCGTTTCCTTGATTTTTGTAAATAAAATCATCTTCAATCGCGCTGCTGGATCAGTTTGAATGACTGAATGGATAGCGGGAAAAGGAACAATACGTGACAAGGAAGGCTGTGTATTGTGTGAGTCAGACAAGATGCCCGTGCCCCAAGTGGAACAAACATTTGAAAAAAGGGGTTATAGTGTTTTATGCCACTTTAAAAAGTCTGCGCTCAAAACGGTCTTTGCTCCCATTTTGCAGTTGTTATGCACGGTGTTTGGCCATGAAATTACAAAACGAAAGAACGGAGCAACGTTTTGGCGGATATTATTGTCGAAAATTGAGGCACCGGAAAAGTGTGGCGCACAAAAACAGGAGGTACCACTTATTTTATTCATGTCAACCAGTCAAAACGAAGACAAGAGAATTTTATCGGTCGTAATTATTAACAAACTCTAATTACCGTAACCTGCAGAAATTAAAATTTTATGTGGAACAAAGAGATTTTATCCATAGTTCAGCCATGAACTGTCAATAAAAGATCATTATTTGCTCCCTATTTGCCATGTTCTCACCTCCCTTCAGTCACACTTTATTAAGATTCTCCTTTTAGGGCAGTTCTTCTCAAATAGTGGGGCGGACCCCCTAAGGGGGCACGGTGCGATGCCAGGGTGTCCACATGTGCTTAATCAGTATCATGCAGAATCATGCTTCAAACCGGGCCATAAAAAGCTGTGCACAAAAATACCATCCATCCATCTATTTTCTGCCGGTTATTCCTTTTGGTGTCGCGGGGGGCACTGGTGCCTATCTAAGCTACAATCGGGCGGAAGGCCAGGTACACCCTGGACAAGTCGCCACCTCATCGCAGTGCACAACAGTACGTGCTCATTAATTCTGATGTCCACATTTTGATAAAAATTTTAAAAATACCAGCGTAAATAGTTCTGTTAATTCCTATTTTGTAGGTTAAAGGGTTTTTTATATTGTGCTCCTGAGTTAATGTATGTGTATGGCCCGGCCTCAAAGCCAGCGGCAGGTGAGTAGATTACCCAGCTGGGACTGGTTATTAGGGCTGGTTGTCCCACGATTCAATTCAATATCGATTCTTGGGGTCACGATTCGATAATACATCGATATTTTCAATTCGATTTGATTCCAGATTCAAAAACGATATTTTTCCAATTCAAATTAATTCTGTATTCATTCAATACATAGAATTTCAGCAGGATCTACCCCAGTCTGCTGACATGCAAGCAGAGTAGTAGATTTTTGTAAAAACCTTTTATAATTGTAAAGGACAATGTTTTATCAACTGATTGCAATAATGTAATTTTTTTAACTATTAAACGAACCAAAAATATGACTTATTTTATCTTTGGGAAAATATTGGACACAGTGTGTTTTTTAAGTTTATGAGATGTGCTGCAAGTGTAAGCCACTGTGACACTATTGTTCTTTTTTTATCTTTATAAATGTCTAATGATAATGTCAATGAGGGATTTTTAATCACTGCTATGCTGAAATTATAACTAATATTGATACTGTTGTTGATAACATTCATTTTTGTTTCAATACTTTTGGTTTGTTCTGTGTCGTGTTTGCGTCTTCTCAATTGCTCTGTTTATTGCAGTTCTGAGTGTTGCTGGGTCAGGTTTGGTTTTTGAATTGGATTGAATTGTTATGGGACGGCGTGACGCAGTGGGGAGAGTGGCCGTGCGCAACCCGAGGGTCACTGGTTCAAATCCCACCTAGAACCAACCTTGTCACGTCCGTTGTGTCCTGAGCAAGAGACTTCACCCTTGCTCCTGATGGGTGCTGGTTGGCGCCTTGCATGGCAGCTCCCTCCATCAGTGTGTGAATGTGTGTGTGAATGGGTAAATGTGGAAGTAGTGTCAAAGCGCTTTGAGTACCTTGAAGGTAGAAAAGCGCTATACAAGTACAACCCATTTATTGCTGTGTAGTGGTTTGTTGGATTAATTAAAAAAAATAAAAAAATAAAAAATCGATTTTTTAAAAATGAGAATGATTCTGAATTGCAAAACGTATTCGATTTTTTCCCACACCCCTACAGGTCATCTAATCACCTGTCACCTTTATTAGCAGCAGCCGGATCGAGACACACTGTTGGAGACATGGAATGCAGAGACACGCCTGACTGAAAAGTCCTAACTATATACTGCTGGAAAGCAAACAATACTGGTGTATGAATATTAAAGACTTGATCCAACCTGTCTACCGGGCTCCCGAAAATCTGTCGGCATCAGAAGAACCAGCCAGAATCAGAGACTTTCACACTAATGTATTGACTTCATTTTAATTTTGGCTTTGCAGTATCAACTGGTTCAAGTCAATCAAACAATGTTTATATTGTTACATTGCGTTATTGTAGCGGTGCAATATTTGTGACCCCAAATTGCAGACGGGAGAGAGCGTGCAGGAATAAAGAGAATTAAAAAAAAATGGAGAACTCAAGTGCACACTAAACCAACAACTAGCGTACCATGGAATTGCACAGGATGCGCAGACAGCGAAGATAAGTATGAACCAAACAGATACAAACAAACTGGAAAAAATGTTCCAGCAGCAAGAGGAGGTCAACGATTTTAAGGTTTTACTACTTACATATAAAATATTCCACGATCTGGCCCCACCCTATCTTGCTGATTGTATTGTACCATATGTCCCGGCAAGAAATCTGCATTCAAAGAACTTTGTCGTATTAGTGATTCCCAGAGCCTAAAAAAAGTCTGCGGGCTATAGCGCGTTTTCTACTTGGGCTCCAGTACTATGGAATGCCCTCCCGATAACAGTTAGAGATGCTACCTCACTAAAAGCATTTGAGTCTCATCTTAAAACTCATTTGTATACTCTAGCCTTTAAATAGACCCTCCCTTCAGACCAGTTGATCTGCCGTTTCTTTTATGTATCAGTTGGGACGTCGCTGGACTACTGACCTGTCTCTGCTCAAGATGATCTCTTGCTGGTCCCACTATGGACTGGACTCACACACTATTATGTTTGATCCAGTATGGACTGGACTCTCACAATATTATGCTAGATCAACTCGACGTCCATTGCACCGGTCGCCCAGGGGTGGGGGGTCCCCATATCTGCGGTCCCTTCCAAGGTTTCTCATTGTCATCCCATTGGGTTTAGTTTTTTCTTGCCCTGCTGTGGGATCTGAGCCGAGGATGTCATTGTGGCTTGTGTAGCCCCTTTGAGAAACTCGTGATTCAGGGCTACATAAGATGTGGGTGACACCCACCCGCCCCACCCACTAAGGAGGAATACTACTATTAAGAAAAAACTAACCAAAATAGAATAGAAATATGAATTAACAAAAAGCGCTCCAACAGGAGGAAAAACTCTAACGATCAATACAAAAACACTATCTATGAATAAACAAAAAATCTCTCAATCAATGAGGCAATCAAACGAAATTTGGAATAACAAAAACTCACCAATTAGGTCGACGAAGGAAAACTAAGGGCGCTCGAAGGAGGAAAAAGTAAACTCAAAATTACAACAAAAGACTGCTATGATCAAAAAAGGGGAACCAGGAAAACAGGAGCAAGTCAAGGAGGGAATCAAGGACATGGACTTGGACTTGGACATGGACATGAACGCTAGAAGGCACGAAAAACGAGACGATCTGGCAAAGGACAAACGGAGAAGTGAGCTTAAATAGGATGTGGGAGTGATGGGGAACAGGTGGAAACAATCAGGAATCAATGAGATGACGTCAGACTTGTGACCCAAGAGGAAGGACCTGTGATCTGAAACAAGAGGGTAGCTTTTCAAAATAAAACACATAGATCACAAGACAGAAAACAAACAAAACTTCCCTCACCGCGGTGTGACAACATCCTCACATTGTTTATAATCATAGTTACGAGCATAGAGAGCGATTCGGACCCAGAAAGCGACGATTTCCCGATTAATTTGAGCGAGGATGAAAGATTTGTGGGTGAAGAAAATTAGAGTGAAGCACTGGAAAAAAAAAAAAAAAGGCAACGGCAGTGGGAGCGATTCAGATGTTATTAGACACATTTACTAGGAAATTCTGGAAAATACCTTATCTGATTATTGTATTGCTAGTGTTTTAGTGAAATTATAAAGTCACACCTGAAAGTGGGAGGGGTGTGGTGACCGCCAGTGTCTCTGATGGAAGCCATGGAGGAGCCATGAAAGTCGCAGCTGCCTATTTGACAGCTGCTGCAGGAAGGACGACATAAGATCCGCTGATGTCTCTGGTAAGAGCCGACTTATTATCACAATTTTCTCGGGGAAACCTGCCGGTCGACATGTGGTAGGGAAACATGTTCGCTTGACCGCTCTGTTCCATATTAAAGCTTCACAACAAACAAAGAAACACTGGCTGTGTTTTGGTTGCTAGAGACAGCTGAAATTCACTGCTTTCCACCAACAGCATTCTTCTTTGACGTCTCCATTATTAATTTAACAAAATGCAAAAAGATTCAGCAACACAGATTTCCAGAATACTGTGTATTTATGCGATTAAATCGGACGACTTTTAGCCGTGAGCGGTGCTGGGATAAAATGTGTGCCCCAACCAATAACGTCACAAGCATGCGTCATCATAAGCGTCATCATTTCGCGACGTTTTCAACAGGAAATTTCGCGGGAAATTTTTAAATTGCAATTTAGTAAACTAAACCGGCCGTATTGGCATGTGTTGCAATGTTAAGATTTCATCATTGATACATAAACTATCAGACGGCGTGGTCGGTAGTAGTGGGTTTCAGTAGGCCTTTAAGATGAGACTTAAATGCTTCTACTGAGGTAGCATCTTGAACTGTTACCGGGAGGGCATTCCAGAGTACTGGAGCCCGAACAAAAAACGCTCTATAGCCCGCAGCCTTTTTGTTGGGCTCTGTGAATCACTAATAAGCCGGAGTTCTTTGAACGCAGATTTCTTGCCGGGACATATGGTACAATGCAATCGGCAAGATAGGATGGAGCTAGACCGTGTAGTATTTTATACGTAAGTAGTAAAACCTTAAAGTCACATCTTAAGTGCACAGGAAGCCAGTGCAGGTGAGCCAGTATGGGCGTGATATGATCAAACTTTCTTGTTCTGGTCAAAAGTCTAGCAGACGCATTTTGTACCAACTGTAATCTTTTAATACATGGGTGTCAAACTCTGGCCCGCGGGCCAAATTTGGCCCGCCGTTTAATTTCATTTGGCCCTTGAGGCAATATCAAATTAACATTAGAGCTGGCCCGCCGGTAACACCACATTCACCGCTAATACTCATACTTGCCAACCCTCCCGGGAGACTCCCGAAGTTTAGTGCCCTTCCCGAAAATCTCCCTGGGCAACCATTCTCCCGATTTCCACCCGGACAACAATATTGGGAGCGTGCCTTAAAGGCACTGCCTTTAGCGTCCTCTACAACATGTCGTCACGTTCTCTTTTCCTGCATATAAACAGCGTGCTGGCCAAGTCACATAATATATGCGGCTGTCACACACACATACTTGGTCAACAGCCATACAGGTCACGCTGAGGGTGGACGCATAAACAACTTTATCATTGTTACAAATATGCGCCACACTGTGAACCCACACCAAACAAGAATGACAAAACACACCTGCACCGTAACACAACATAAACACAACAGAACAAATACCCAGAACCCCTTGCAGCACTAACTCTTCCGGAACGCTACAATATACATCCCCGCTACCACCAAACCCCGCCCACCTCATTTTTATTTTATTTTCTAAATTATTAGCCTGTGGAAAAAGTTAATGTTGATATTTACCTCAGAAGGCTGCAAATAGAAAATAGGCATTCATTTTTTAAATTAACTTTTATTTAATATACCACTGATGTTTTGTTGTTTGTTTTTTGAAAGTTGATTTTGCACTATTACGTTATATAAGCTCTGCCTGTTCCATGGGAGGAAACCCGAGTACCTGGAGGGAACCCACGCAGTCACAGGGAGATCATGCAAACTCCACACAGAAAGATCCCAAGCCCAGGATTGAACCAGGATTACTCAGGACATTTGTATTGTGAGGCAAATGCACTAACCCCTGAACCACCGTGCTGCCCTATTTAAGCCTTGCTTGTTCAATATTTATGGAAAACTTGTTTGGGTCCCTATTAAAAGGTTAACTTGTTCAACCTTGGCCCGCGGCTTTGTTCAGTTTTAAATTTTGGCCCACTCTGTATTAGAGTTTGACACCCTGTTTTAATACTAGACATTGAGATATCTTAATCCTTTCATTTTTTCAAAAAGTGTGCTTTTTAAATACTGGTTGTGTGACTATGATGTGCGCATTTTCCGCGCATGCGTACTAGGTCACGTTGGGAGGGGGGAAGGGATCTTAAACAACCATTGTGTGTGTGTGTGTGGACAAGGATAAGGTTCGGTGGGATACACCCTGGATAATCTTAGTGTAGAAAGGGCCTAAGACTAGATCTGACCAATCTAAATCTATGAGCATGAACTCATGAAGCAGACGTGTTCTAAGACAAACCAAAAAGTCCAGTAGCAATCGATTGAACGACCTGTGATTAAAATGACCTGGATGAATGCAAATATTCATAGACCGGTCTGTAAAACATAATCCATGCAACATTTTGACCAAAGAACCATCATTAAGTAGACCATAAGTAAGTGTTTCAAACATAGAAAAACAATCATAGTATGATTCTTTTCATGCACGGTATATAATCCGGTGCGCCTTTTGTTTGGATGTGGACCTGAATTGACAATTCGCTTTAAAATCTGGTGTGGCCTACGGTCTGAAAAATATGTCCTTTGTATTCAGCATTTGTCCAACCAGCTCCCTTGATTGTTGTTAATAAGATTTATCAAAATCACAATTTAGCCTTGGCTCTTAAAGCCCTACTGAAACCCACTAAAACCGACCACGCGGTCTGATAGTTTATATATCATTGATGAAATCTTAACATTCCAACACATGCAAATACGTCCGGTTTAGTTTATTAAATTGCAATTTTAAATTTCCCGCAAAGTTTCCTGTTGAAAACGTCGCAGAATGATGACGCGTATGTTGACGCGTGCTTGTGACATTATTGGTTGGAGCGGACATTGTATCCCAGCACCACTCACGGCTAAAAGTCGTCCGCTTTAATCGCATAATTACGCAGTATTTTGGACGTGTGTTTTGCTGAATCATTTGCAATTTGTTCAATTAATAATGGAGACAATAAAGAAGAATGCTGTTGGTGGAAAGCGGTTGATTGCAGCTGCCTTTAGCAGCCAAAACACAGGCGGTGTTCTTTGTTTGTTGTGAAGCTTTAATATGGAACAGAGCGGTCAAGCGAACATGTTTCCCAACCACATGTCAATGGGCAGGTTTCGGTGAGAAAATTGTGGTAATAAGTTGGCTCTTACCGGAGACATCAGCGGAGCTTGCGTCCTGCTGCAGAATTTCTTGGCTCCTCCATGGCTTCCATTAGAGACACTGGCGGTCACCAAACCCCTCTGACTTTCAGGTATGACTTTATAATATCACTAAATCACTAGTAACACAATAATCAGATAAGGGATTTTCCAGAATTATCTTAGTAAATGTGTCTAATAACATCTGAATTGCTTCTTTTTTCCTAGTGCTGCACTCTAACTTTCCTCATCCAAAAATATTTCATTCTTGCTCAATTTAATGGGGAAATCGTCGCTTTCTCGGTCCGAATTGCTCTTGCTGCTGGTGGCTATGATTATAAACGATGTGAGGATGTGAGGAGCCCGACAACCCGTGACGTCACGCGCACAAATTCTGCTACTTCCGTTACAGGCAAGGCTTTTTTATTAGTGACCAAAAGTTGCAAACTTTATCGTCGATGTTCTCTATATAACTCCTTTCAGCAAAAATACGGCAATATCGCAAAATGATCAAGTATGACATATAGAATGGACCCGCTATCCCCGTTTAAATAAGAAAATCTCATTTCAGTTGTCATTTAAATGCAAAATGAATGAGATATTTGGCTTTACCACAGAGCATATGTACTCAATACCACTTGCTCTCTAGGTGCAGGTGTAGTATACGCAAAAATGAAAAAATTAAAGCACAACAATTGTTCAAGCGCACCTGAAGAACAGTAAACATTGAATATTTTTCCATTAACACTTTCCAATCAATACCACACGGAGGCTTAAAATGGTGATTGACCCAGAAGAGAGTGTGAGGCCGACCATGAAATCAGAGATGCGTAACAATGGACGGTCTTTGCAAATCTGTTAAAGTCTAGCATAAAAAAACAACACAATTTGTAGATGACAAATTGCTTTTACCTTCACTGGGATTCTGCCTCCTGCATGTATTTGCACATCTAAAACTACAATATGCAGTTGGGTTTCATGCCATCAGCAGCATCGACAAACATGTGCCACCTTTTTCTGGAAAGTATGAGAGGCAAAAGAATAAAGCTATACAACATGGTATTGATGTATGCAGTAGTGTGTGCATTTCCTTCATGAAGACTATATAGAATTGGCTAATTCCTCTCCGTCCCTGCAGCCTGGTTCTCCGCTTCTCTCATCCTTGTTATGTTGTGTATCTCACATGAACTATGTGCATTGCCTTTAAAGAATTCGACAGTCAGTGCTTGTGGCTTGACATCCTGCCAAAAGGCCTACTCTGCAACGATTGATGCACGGCTTCAAAGTCCGTTAACAGCGTCTACATATTTCCTTGAAATATCCAAGCAATATGCAACTTTCACTTGACTTTAAGGACGACTGGATGATAAAACCAATGGATAACAGTGCAGCCATACACACACACACACTGTGCACAACATTACATACTGTGTACAAACCCTTTTTCTATACAAGTTGGGAAATTGTGTTGGATGTAAATACAAATGGAATACAATGATTTGCAAATCATTTCCAACCCATATTCAGTTGAATATGCTATAAAGACAACATATTTGATGTTCAAACTGATAACATTTTTTTTTTTTTTGCAAATAATAATTAACTTTAGAATTTGATGCCAGCAACACGTGACAAAGGAGTTGGGAAAGGCGGCAATAAATACTGATAAAGTTGAGGAATGCTCATCAAACACTTATTTGGAACATCACACAGGTGTGCAGGCTAATTGGGAACAGGCGCGTGCCATGATTGGGTAGAAAAACAGCTTCCCGAAAAATGCTCAGTCTTTCACAAGAAAGGATGGGGTGAGGTACACCCCTTTGTCCACAACTACGTGAGTAAATAGTCAAACAGCTTGAGAACAACGTTTCTCAAAGTGCAATTGCATGAAATTTAGGGATTTCGACATCTACGGTCTATAATATCATCAAAAAGTTCGAAGAATCTGGAGATATCAATCCACGTAAGCGGCATGGCTGGAAACCAACATTTAATGACCGACAATGAAAAACCAACATCAATTTCTAAAGGATATCACCACACTAGCTCGGGAACACTTCAGAAAACCACAGTTACTAAATACAGTTTGTCGCTACATCTGTAAGTGCAAGTTAAAGCTCTACTATGCAAAGCGAAAGCCATTTATCAACAACATCCAGAAAAGCCGCCGGCTTCTCTGAAGTGACTCCGATTATACTGTGACTGTACAAACCCCGTTTTCATATGAGTTGGGAAATTGCGTTGGATGTAAATACAAACGGAATACAATGATTTGCAAATAATTTTCAACCCATATTCAGTGGAATATGTTACAAAGACAACATATTTGATGTTCAAACTAATAAACTTTTTTTTTTTCTGCAAATAATCATTAACTTTAGAATTTGATGCCAGCAACACGTGACAAAGAAGTTGGGAAAGGTGGCAATAAACACTGATAAAGTTGAGGAATGCTCATCAAACACTTATATGGAACATCCCACAGTTGTGCAGGCTAATTGGGAACAGTTGGGTGCCATGATTGGGTATAAAAGCAGTTTCTTTGAAATGCTAAGTGATTCACAAACAAGGATGGTGTGAGGGTCACCACTTTCTAAGCAAATTGTCTGACAGTTTTAGAACAACATTTCTCAAAGAGCTATTGCAAGGAATTTAGGGATTTTTACAATCTACGGTCCGTAAAATCATCAAAAAGTTCAGAGAATCTGGCAAAATCACTGCACATAAGCGATGATATTACGGTCTTTTGATTCCTCAGGCGGTACGGCATCAAAAATCGACATCCGTGTGTAAAGGATATCACCACATTGGCTCAGGAACACTTCATAAAACCACTGTCAGTAACTGCAGTTGGTCGCTACATCTCTAAGTGCAAGTTAAAACTCTACTATGCAAAGCGAAAGCCATTTATCAACAACACAAAGGAACGCCGCCGGCCTGGCTGGGCCACAGCTCACCTAAGATGGACTGATGCAAAGTGGAAAGGTGTTCTGTGGTCTGACGAGTCCACATTTCAAATTACATTTGGAAACAGAGGATGTGGTGTCCTCCAGAACAAAGAGGAAAATAACCATTCGGATTGTTGTAGGCGCAAAGTTCAAAAGCCAGCATCTGTGATGGTATGGGGGTGTATTAGTGCCCAAGGCATGGGTAACTTACACATCTGTGAAGGCACCATTAATGCTGAATGGTCCATACGGGTTTTGGAGCAACATATGTTGTCATCCAAGCAATGTTATCATGGACGCCCCTGCTTATTTCAACAAGACAATGACAAGCCACATGTTACAACAGCGTGGCTTCATAGTAAAAGAGTGTGGGTAATAGACTGGCCTAACTGTAGTCCACACTTGTCTCCCATTAAAAACATGTGGCGCATTATGGAGCCTGAAATACGACAACAGAAACCCCTTTCTTGTGAAAGACTGAGCATTTTTTGGGAAGCTGTATTTATACCCAATCATGGCACCCACCTGTTCCCAATTAGCCTGCACACCTCTGGGATGTTCCAAATAAGTGTTTGATCAGCATTCCTCTACTTTATCAGTATTTATTGCCACCTTTCCCAACTTCTTTGTCATGTGTTGCTGGCCTCAAATTCTAAAGTTAATGATTATTTGCAAAAAAAAAAAAGTTTATGAGTTTGAACATCAAATATCTTGTCTCTGTAGTGCATTCAGTTGAATATGGGTTGAAAAGGATTTGCAAAGTCACTTGTATAATGCTGCAAACTACAATCAAAATAGCAAACATTACTAAGAGCTTTCCACTAGGGATGTCCCGATAAACATTTTTGGCCTCGGATCCAATCCGATTTCGAGTCCTTATCCCATACTTTGATAATAGAATAAAGAACTTAAATTGATTGCATGATTGATTGATTGAGGAGTTTGTTGACATCTTAAAGAATTGAATCCATGTAATGATTTATAAAGGCAAATGGATGGCACAAAAAGCCAAAGGTTTTGTTTTCATTGTGATCCATTAGATATTCATCACATTTGACACATTCAATAATAAAATATATCGTCGTCCTCGTTGGCGATCACTCGAAATGAGTATGATTGTCCACCTGTTCGTGGGATTGCCTCTGCAGGGGATCTTTTAAAGTGGGGAGACTGGTGCACAGACAGCCACCACCCTGTTCTTGGCAAAGAGAAGGCCAGGGTCCAATGGCATGGAGACCAAGACAATTGGGGGCCCATCTTTGCTGCAGCCTTCCACCGCCTTTGTGACCGTTGTGGAGTTTCTATGCAACCGTCATCCGCCCTCTCCGGCGTTGAGGTCTTTTTCGACGAGGGGGACGCAGGAGGCTGCCGGAGATCAAGTCTGTCGAAGGACCGCCTATGGTGCACCTACCAGCATTTGCTTTTCTCTCAGCGTGTGCTCCCCCTAGCCTTTTGTCTTCCCAGACTAACCCACAAGGCAGCGGGGGAAAACATAGATACAACCTGTAAACGGTAAAAAAAGAAAATATAGATAAATTATGTACATATACACACTATACAAGTCAGTCGATTTGAAAAACAATACAAACAAAAAGTCTCAAAATGTCTAAAGCCAGTGACTAATGTAAGGACAATAACACATTTTTATAACGCTTATCTTAGTACATTTTTGATTTGCTAGTAGTGTTGTCCTGATCCCAGTATGTTGGTACTGGTACCGGTACCATTTTGATACTTTTCGCTATTTTGATACCTTTCAAAATATAGGGGACCACAAAAAATAGCATTATTGGCTTAATTTTAACAAAGAATCTTACGGTACAATAAACGTGTTTCTTATTGCTAGTTTTTCCTTAAATAAAACAGTGAACATACAAAACAACTTGTCTTTTATTAGTAAGTTAACAAACAAAGTCTTCTAATTAGTTTGCTGACATATGCAGTAACATATTGTGTCATTTCAAATTCTACTATTTTGTCAAAATTATTAAGGACAAGTGGGAGGTAATGAATCATTTATCTACTTGTTCATTTTGTTATGATCCGATGTCCAGATCATACTCATATTCTAGTTTTTGTTCCATTTTGGTATCACTCTGTTGTTTGACGTCCTTGCTTTGTCACCGTGGTTGTTTTTTAGTTCCACCTGCTACTCTCGGTTCCCGCACACCTGTTACTATTGATTGCTACCTTATTTAAGCTCGGCCCTTTTTGTTGTTCGGCCTGGGATCTTAATTTGCCTTCTTGCAACAGTGACGACCGCTTTATATGTATATTCTTGCTAGCTTACACGCTACGCCTTTGTTTATTCCTAGCTCTCATGCTAAGTGTTTTGTCTTCCCTTTTCGTGCCCTCGTGCGTAGTGTTTGTGTTTCCAATTGTTTTCCTAGAATCCATGCTAGCGCTTTGTGTTTGCCTTTTCTGTTTAGCACCAGAGTTTTGTTTCTAGCCTGTTTTATTACTTTAATAAATCCTTTATTTCTTACCTTTTGCTGTGTTCTTGCCCGACGCATCCTCGGAGGAACAAATCCGGCATCGTTATGCCACACAGTCTCCACACATTTACTGATAATATCTGCTTACTTTCTCCTTTAACATTTTCTCTCTACACTTCTGTTAAAATGTAATAATCACTTATTCTTCTGTTGTTTGGATACTTTACATTAGTTTTGGATGATACCACGAATGTGGGTATCAATCCGATACCAAGTCGTGTCAGGATCATACATTGGTCATATTCAAAGTCCTCATGTGTCCAGGGACATATTTGAGTTTAAAAACGTGATACAAATAAAAAACCAAAACAAAATATTTTTTGATGCCTAAGATATCAATGTAATCATAGTAGTAATGACTTGATACGCTCCTGCACTTGGTATCATTACAGTGGATGTTAGTTGTAGATCCACCAATGGGGTTTGTTTACATTTTGACGCCGGAAGCATGTTTAGCTATTCCTCATCCTGCAGGGATTATACTTGTAAGAAAGTTACCAATACTTTTTAAAGGCGGTATAGTACCGGATATGATTCATTGGTATCGCGGTGCTAAACTAGTACCGGTATACCTTACCACCCTATTTGCTAGTATTGTAAATTAGATAATGAATTCAAATTGTGGTAATAAATGTTACATATGTTTCTTTTAACACAATAAAGTGGCTACTACACAATAATGAAATCTAAGCAAAAACAACTCTTGGCTCGCATTTCAATCATTTGGATGCTCCCCTTAAAGCCATCCTGTATCCAGAGGGTAAAGACAATTCCTTCAACAATTTGGCTTGTTCTCTGCCATGCACTGTCAAGAGGGGCACCATGTAAACAGGTGTGTCCTTTTCCGAATCATATCCAACCAACTGAATTTGCCACTGTCAGAGTTGCCACTGACAGTTTGTTTGTGTTTTACTTTCTCCTCTGTGTGTTTAGTATTTCCTGTCCTTAGTTCCTGTTTAGTGCTCTTATTTTGGTTCAGCTTCCTGTTTGTCTCCCTGTGTCCTGTTTTCACTCAGCTGCGGCTGATTGGCATCTGGTCACACCTGACGTCAATCAGCCAGGTTCTATTTTACCTGCTTTGTTCCTCCAGTCAGTGCTGGATCATTGTATTGTCATTCGGACTTGTCGTTGCCATATGTTGCTCTTGTCGTGTCGATGTGATTCTTTTCAGCTATTACCTGTCATGCTACATTTTGTCCTGGTCGTTGTAGCGGTAAACTGTTCTTGTTAGCCATTAACTGTTTTCAGTTTGCTACCCACTAGCCTCCATGCTAAAGTTCCTTTTCGTTTTTATAGCTCCCAGTGCTAGCTCCTTTAGTTTGTTATTCCGCCCACGTGCATGCATTTTGTTTATACCCTTTGTTCTTATATTTTATATAAAATCATGTTTTCTCATTCAATGCCTGCCTCCATCTCTGCATCTTGGGGTTCATCACCAACTAACTGTGACAGCCACAGTGTGGACTTCAATTAATTTGTCGGAGCATCTCAAGGATGATAAGTTGAAACTGGATGCACCTAAGCTAATTTTTTTGCTTCATGGCAAAGTTCGTGAATACATATGTACCGTATTTTTTGGACTATAAGTCGAAGTTTTTTTTCATAGTTTGGCCAGGTGTGTGGCTTATACTTAGGAGCGACTTACGCGTGAAATTATTAACACATTCCCGTAAAATTCATCCATCCATCCATCCATCTTCTTCCGCTTATCCGAGGTCAGGTCGCAGGGGCAGCAGCCTAAGCAGGGAAGCCCAGACTTTCCTCTCCCCAGCCACTTCGTCCAGCTCTTCCTGGTGGGATCCCGAGACGTTCCCAGGCCAGCCGGGAGACATAGTCTTCCCAATGTGTCCTGGGTCTTCCCCGTGGCCTCCTACCTGTTGGACGTGCCCTAAACACCTCCCCAAGGGAGGCGTTTGGGTGGCATCCTGACCAGATGCCGGGACCACCTCATCTGGCTCCTCTCGATGTGGAGGAGCAACGGTTTTACTTTGAATCCCGCCACCCGGCGAAGGAAACTCATTTCGGCCGCTTGTACCCGTGATCCTGTCCTTTCGGTCATGACCCAAAGCTCATGACCATAGGTGAGGATGGGAACGTAGATCGACCGGTAAATTGAGAGCTTTGCCTTCCGGCTCAGCTCCTTCTTCACCACAACGGATCGGTACAACGTCCGTATTACTGAAGACGCTGCACCGATCCGCCTGTCGATCTAGCGATCCACTCTTCTCTCACTTGTGAACAAGACTCCGAGGTACTTAAAGTCCTCCACTTGGGGCAGGGTCTCCTCCCCAACACGGAGATGGCACTCCACCGTTTTCCGGGCGGGAACAATGGACCTGGACTTGGAGGTGCTGATTCTCATTCCGGTCGCTTCACACTCGACTGCGAACCGATACAGTGAGAGCTAAAGATCCCGGCCAGATGAAGTCATCAGGACCACATCATCTGCAAAAAGCAGAGACCTAATTCCGCGGCCACCCAACCGGAACACCTCAATGCTTTGACTGTGCCTAGAAATTCTGTCCATAAAAGTTATGAACAGAATCTGTGACAAAGGACAGCCTTGGCGGAGTCCAACCCTCACTATTTAGCTCATTCACGTAAAAGACTAGACGTATAAGATTTCATGGGATTTAGCAAATAGGAGTGACAGATTTTTTGGTAAACGTATAGCATGTTCTATATGTTATAGTTATTTAAATGACTCTTACCATAATATGTTACGTTAACATACCAGGCACGTTCTCCGTTGGTTATTTTTGCGTCATATAACGTACACTTATTCAGCCTGTTGTTCACTATTCTTTATTTATTTTTTTTAAATTGCCTTTCAAATGTCTATTCTTTGTGTTGGGTTTTATCAAATAAATTTCCCCCAAAAATGCGACTTATATATGTTTTTTTCTTTCTTTATTATGCATTTTTGGCAGTTGCAACTTATATTCCGGAGCGACTTATACTCCGAAAAATACGGTATATGTAAAAAAAATGTATTTATTATTGCCATTATAGGGTATTGTGTGTAGGATTTTGCGGAGAAAGTTAAATTATTTCATTTTGGAATAAGGGTGTAACCTGAAATGTGGAAAAAGTGAAGCACTGTGAAAACTTTCCGGATGCACTGTGTTAAACAAACTTGCCTTCTTTCATACTTTCCAAATGAACTGTTTGAAATTCGACCCCAGTTGTGACGTTTTACAATTGGTGTTGCGTCAGCGGTTATTTACCTGTAGAGCTGTGCGTGAGTCCGGCTATTGTAGTCCGACGTTGTCGTCAATAAAAAAAAATCATCATTGCGTTTTTGAGTCTGCTTAGCTGATTGGCGAGCTAGCTTCCGCAGCTAGTGCGTCCATGACGATGACTACTGTTTTGTTTGATCTGCCATTTAACTGCTGTGTTAGAGGCACCCTTTGGAAACATTAAGGTATGTATATAAGCATGTATCTTTCTGTGTAAATAACAGTTTTGCAGTTTATAGTCAGGTGCGGCTAATATATGGAAAAAAAATATTTTCTTCCAAAAGGTTGTGGCTGTGGCTTATATCCCTGGTGCACTTTATTGTCCAGGAAATATGGTAGTTCCTCGGCTGGGGGGCAGTGTCAGTCTCTTTGTTGAATCATTGCCAAACCATCACCACCATCCTTTTTTAATGTTGTTTTTAGGTTTACCGTATTTCCTTGAATTGCCGCCGGGGCGCTAATTATCTAAAACCTCTTCTCACTCCTGCGCCTACCTAAAGCATGCAGTAAAAGTAAGCATGCGCTAATTATTATAAAACCTCTTCTCACTCCGGCACTTACCAAAGGCATGCAGTAAAAATGTGAGTGTAATGTAAGGATACCTTCAAGAAAAGCACATTTAATTAAAAAAAAAACGTTATTATGGTCTTACCTTTACTTATAAATACAGTCCATGCCAGCTCCTTCTAATCAAAAGCATCGATAACTTGTTTATAGAAGTCTTTCTTATCTTTCTTCAGTTTTAAAAGTCTCTCTGTCTCGATGGAGATCTTCCTCTATATCCTCCTCCAGCACATATCATTTCACTCATTTCACTTTTTCTGTAGCCAAGTAGTGGCAAGAAAGATCACTAGCGCCCTCTACCACCAGGAGGTAGGAGTCGTTTAATGACTCATAATTGACAGACGCAGCTACGGTATTTTGACGGTCTCTAGCTGTCGTCTTGCGGGTTCCCAGGACCACCAAGGAAGGACATGGCTTGAGCAGTTTGACAGTCCAGGTCGCTCTTCCGCTCCTCCTCTCCGCTCGCTCGCCGTCTCCTCGCCGCCACCTCCAGCGTGCCCTGCCTGTCTGTCGGACCGTCGGCTCCACAGGTATATTAATAAAACATAGCTGCTTGTTGTTCTTTTTTATAATACGTGTATTCAATAGCTTGGACCTTAAATCCTAGTGAATAGTTCTTAATATTCTTCTCTTTATGCGATTTCAAATTACCGGTATTGAAATCAGCCTCCTCCATTTTGAAAATGATGACAGGGGAAGTGTCACTCGTGACATCACGAGTTTGACCCGGCGGTAATACTAAGCATGTGCTAATTATTTTGCGAAGCGAGTTTGACCCGCCAGTAATTGAAGGCAGGTGCATACTATATGCCCGGCGGCAATTCAAGGAAATACAGCATATAGGTTCAAATAATTATCCTGGTAAACACTGATCTGTATTTGTTTAAGGAGCTTTCACAAAAACACCTTTATTTGTTTTCGTAACAAACAACAAAGGTTTCATAGTACCTGGTCTTTTACATTAAAAAGGCAGGTTACACCAAGAACCGGTTAGCAGTCATCCTCAGGGATAATATGATTTACAGTATAGAGATAGACAACCAGTCCCACGTACATTCGCTGCAGCAAGTTGCCTGCATTGAAGTCAAGCATGTCAACCACTGAACCATCAGTGACCTTCGTCAGGAGGACTCAACATGGAGCCCGTGGGCACTGGACCACGAGTCGCCCACAAGTCTTTTCTAAAAATAACACGCGCTAGTGAGATGCATCTAGGATTTTCTTTTGTTGTGTTGAGCTTATTGTTTTAACCTTTAATGCATTGATGTAGATTGAAAAAAATGACACTATATAAGATTGAACTCTAACGAAAAGCTAGTTCAAAAGTCAGTATTTTAAGCATGACAAAACCTTGGCATTCACGTAGAAAATACAAAATAGAAAGAAGAGCAAAGGTTGCAAAAAAAAACCCAAAACATCCAGTGGCTTTGAACAACAACCTGTGTAATGTAATACATTTAAGAGTGTCAACTAGGGCTGCAAATCTTTGGGTGTCCCACGATTCGATTCAATATCGATTCTTGGGGTCGCGATACAATAATATATCGATTTTTTTGATTCAACACGATTCTCGATTCAAAAACGATATTTTTCCGATTCAAAACGATTCTGTATTCATTCAATACATAGGATTTCAGCAGGATCTACCCCAGTCTGCTGACATGCTAGCAGAGTAGTAGATTTTTTAAACTCTTTTAAAATTATAAAGGACAATGTTTTATCAACTGAATGCAAAAAATGTAAATTTGTTTTAACTATTAAACGAACTAAAAATATGACTTTTTTATCTTTGTTAAAACATTGGACAGTGTGTTTTTTAAGCTTATGAGATACGATGCAAGTGTAAACCACTGTGACACTATTGTCCTTTTTTTTTTATAGATAAATGTCCAATTATAATGTTAGTTAGGGATTTTTAATCACTGCTATGCTTAAATTATAACTAATATTGATACCATTGTTGATAATATACATTTTTGTTTCACTACTTTTGGTTTGTTCTATGTCTTGTTTGTGTCTCCTCTCAATTGCTCTGTTTATTGCAGTTCTGAGTGTTGCTGGGTCAGGTTTGGTTTTGGAATTGGATTGCATTGTTATGATATTGCTGTGTAGTGAATTGTTGGATTGATTTAAAAAAAAAAAAAAAAGATTTTTTTAAAAATGAGAAGCGATTCTGAATGGCACAACGTATTCGATTCGATACGTATTCGAATCGATTTTTTCCTACACCCCTAGTGTCAACATTATTGATCTTGCTAATCGAACAATGACGAGATCATTCAAAGAGGCACAATAGTCCTCTTGACCCGCCCTGAAGAGGCGGCATGTACGTGAGCTTGCAGGTTTTTGTAATAAAGCACGGCTACAGGAAGTGTAAAATTCACAAGGATGGCTTTTACAAACAAAGTAATGGCTGCTTACTGGAGAAGAACAGGCACATGGACCTCCACCCATCCGTTTTTTTCTACCACTTGTCCCTCCCGGCGTCGGCCTTGGGCGGAAGGCAGTGTATACCCTGGAAGAGTCCTAACCTCATCGACAGAACTTTCCAACTCCAAACAGAAAGACAAAGACACTCTCGTTGAGAGGCACTATGCTTATACGCCACACATACACCCCCCGCCCCCAGCCCAACACCCTCAACGCAAATCCCGTAGGGGTGATGAATGGTTGGTCAGCGCTTGAGAGCTGCGGCCTACCACCATGACTTTGTACTACCTTGCCTCTGTTGCTAGATATCTCCAGATGTATGTTGGAATATGTATATGTGCTTTGCTATGGAGGTTTTTTCCCACTCCAGACTGGGCCTCCTTAGGAGCCCAGTCTAGATTGTATTTTTTTACTCATCCTTCCCCAGCATTTACATTTTTCCCATCTTTTACGGGGCGCCTTATAGCGACCCATCAGTGTTCTTGTTCTGTAACCCTGTACACAGTTTGTTTGTCTAATCTTGAACAGGTTTGTGCTAAAAACAACGTTCCGTTGTACTTGTGCAATGACAATAAAGACCTATCCTATCCTTTCAAATAACTTCTTGCTCGGAATACACGTATTTGCTATGTATGTGCTTGAATCCGAGGCGACAGCAACCAGATGTGACTTCACGTGCAACCCACCAATCAGTAGGATTACTCAGAAGGTACCAATTTCCGGTGCCTCTGTGCGTGGTCTCCGGGTAAAAAAAAAAGTGTGTATTGAATCGAGCCCCTCTCTCACTTTTCTCATCTGCAAATATGCATTCACTTCAGTCTTTCCTCTGTGTGTAGTCAGGAAGTATTCTATTGGCATTAAGTTGAATGTGCCAGTCTTGTCTTTTGTCGAGCCCTACAAAGAGTCTGTAAGTATTGTACTTATTACACACCAGCTGTTTGACACATTTAAGGCCCTTTCTACACGAAGCCTGCTAAGGTTATCCTGGCTATATCCCACCTAACCTCATCCTTGTCCACACACACACACAATGCCACCATTTAAGAGTAGTACGCATTTGCAAAAAACAAAACTTCACCTCTGACCTGTATTCTTATCCTGTGCTTCAATGTAGACTATTGCCACATTTGATTTAACCGTAAACCTTGCTTGCCTCACCATCAGCAGCTGTTAGACTGGTCACACCTGAGCCCTCATAAATGAATCATATCTTTAATGAATGTGGGAAAGTAAACATTGTGATAAAAAACATTTTACAACACTCAATCTAGATATCTGGTAAGGACATTGCGCCTAAAGGCTGAAATTGGCGGTCGTACTTGACGGCCGCAACCACTTCATGGCTTCGCAATAGTTATGGAGTAGAAAACTAGACATTGAGTAATCACTCGACATACATCTCGGATGATAACTGATAGTCTGCTTTGCAAGTCCAAATGTATTCCCTGTTTTTCGTATTACTCCCTTGTCCATGGGAGCCCGCATTTCTGTTGTCCCCTCTTCGACAAATGGACTAAGTAGAATATCAGCTGACCTGGACATTCGAAAGTTCTCTTGCCGTTCATGTGGCACAACACACTAATCGACAAACTTCCCACCAGGCTGCCGTTCTTCCAGGCCTTATCCAAAACCGTCGCTCAACTGCTATGTTGCCGTCTGAGATGTGTTGTATCCGAAATAGCTGCAATCGTGCGGTATGTGTTGTATCGGCAATTGCGTGTTACGATACCGCTTGTTATAAATCTGGCTGTGGCGCGTTCTTTCTGAAGTCGCTTCTTGCGTGGGGTGCGGTCTTTCTAGCGTCACTTCCTCTCCGAACTCAGTTTGAAAACAATAGGTGAGTCCAAACAAAGCTAAGAGCCAGAGATTCAAGAAATACTCGGCGCACTTACCCGTGTAAAATATGTCCAAAGAGGGGAACCTTAAACAATGGTTTAGCGTGGCTGAAACAGGGCTTAGCCTAAATAATTATTTGTTTAAGGAGTTATCCGGCTTAAGTAGACAGTCCCTAAATCTGCCTCCATAGAAAACCAAGAAACCACACACCACGTTGCCGTGCTTACCTGTGTAAAACATGTCCAAAGAGGGAAACCTTAAACAATGGTTTAGTGCGGCTGAAACGGGGCTTAGCCTGAATAATTATTTGTTTAAGGAGTTATCCGGCTTAAGTAGACAGTCCCTAAGTCTGCCTCCATCGAAAACCAAAGAAACCACACACCACGAACCAAGCAGGTACATGGAGTATGCCATTGCCATAGATCTCCACAAAGCAATGGAAAACCTGCAACCTATGTGGGATAATATATTTAACTATAGCTCAGCATTCGACATCATCATCATCTGTGGAACAGCCAACCTACCTGGACACAATTCTTATCTGCTCCTGGATTAAAGACTTTCTGACCAACCGACCTTAGATTGTTAAGGTGGGCACAGGCTCTCTCTGTGTGTTAGGCCCCCTCCTGTTCGACTGTGTTCACATTCATCCCTAATGACACTCCAGTGGTGGGCCTGGTGACAAAGGTTTGATGAAACCACCTACAGAGAGTGAATACAAGAACTGGCATAGTGGTGCACCATGGTCAACCTGAGGCTGAACATGAAATGAAGCAATGAGAGCGTCATTGACTTCAAGACAGGGAGGGGATCATGCTCCACTTTTCATAAGCAGAGTGAGGGCAGAGAAAGTGGCCTCCTCTAAGTGGACTCACATCCTGGAGGACCTCACCTGGACTGCCGGCTCGTCAGCTCGGACTGAAAAGGTGCAGTGGAGACTTTACTACCTTTGCGTGCTGCAGAGCAAGAATCTAAAGGAGACACAGCCGGTGTCATTTTACCCGGCCACCATCGAACCGGTGCTGATGTGTTGTTCAAGAGGAACCTTGCGAAAGGTTTTCCGAACTCCTGAGAAGATCATTGACCACCCCCCCTGCCCTTGCAGAGGAAGTAGCTCTCTCGCACTGCCTCAGTAGAGTAAAGAAAATCCTGTCGGACAACTCTCACCCTGGTCAGCACCTGTTCAACCTGCTGCTACTAGAGAGGAGACTCAGGTCATATAAACGCAGGACCAACAGAGTCAAAAACAGTTAATTGGCTCCTGAACTCTTCCTAATTAACCTCCACTCTTGTCACTGCCCCACTGCCGTCTCACTGCTTTCCTGGTATATTTGTGTATTAACTATTTCTCTTATCATAACCTGAGATACAAGTCTGCAGTAGCCGATGCTAGCTAATCATATGCAACAATATCTAGTCTGCTCGTGCAGTATTTCTTAACCATAGGGCCCATTGTTGGGCTGCGAGCGCCCCTTAGAGGTCTGACAAAAAATATGTTTCTCAGCAGTGGTCTGTATGGGCTGTGCTGTACTCAGATACAATGCACTTTTCCACCACTTGTTGCAGTAATGACATCCATCCATCCATCAATTTTTTCTACTGCTTGTCCCTTTTGGAGAAGCGGGGGATGCTGGAGCCTATCTCAGCTGCAATCGGGCGGAAGGCGGTGTACACCCTGGACAAAAAGCCACTTCATCACAGGGCCAACACAGATAGACAGACAGCATTCATACACTAAGGCCAATTTAGTGTTGCCTGTCAACCTATCCCCAGGTGCATGGTTTTGGCCGTGGGAGGAAGCCGGACTACCCGGAGGGAACCCACGCAGTCACGGGGAGAACATGCAAACTCCACACAGAAAGATCCTGAGCCCGGGATTGACAACATTATCAAACAAATGTCTGAAGCAAAATTCACAGATGGTTCTTAAGCACAAAAATTATGACTAAAGTTGTGACGCTATGTTTTCGTTCGCACTGTCATTTTATTGACAGTTTAATTAAGAAACATATTCCTTAATATTTAGGTTCATTTATTTTAGCACAACATAATTGTGTGTAATGCGAGTGTGAATGTTGTCTGTCTATCTGTGTTGGCCCTGCAATGAGGTGGCGACTTGTCCACGGTGTACCCCGCCTTCCACCCGATTGTAGCTGATATAGGTACCAGCGCCTCCCGCGACCCCAAAGGGAATAAGTGGTAGAAAATGGATGGATTCCTTAATATTCAGGTTCATTTATTTTAGCACAACTTAATTGTGTGTAATGTGAGGGTGAATGTTGTCTGTCTATCTGTGTTGGCCCTGCGATGAGGTGGCGACTTGTCCACGGTATACCCCGTCTTCCGCCCGAATGCAGCTGAGAGAGGCTCCAGCACCCCCCGTGACCCCGAAAAGGACATGCGGTAGAAAAATGGATAGATGGATGGATAATTGTGTGTGAATTTGTTTTGTTATTCATGAAACCCTATGTTTTGTTAGTATTTATTTTTCTAATCAGCCTGACCTAACCCTAAGGTTTATTTGTTGAATATAGAATAATATTTGTGATAAACACATGCTTTCATATAATTTGACAAGGGAGTAGATTATATATATATATATATATATATATATATATATATATATATATATTAGGGCTGGGCAATGATAAAAAATTTTGATCGAAGTTAATCGCACTATTTCTCCGATTAATCGCATTGTATACGCACAGCCCAATAATGAATTCAAAAGTAGTGTGTAGTGCACCTTTATTGTAATATTCTCCCACATGAACAAAAGCGCCAAAACATTTGTTGTGCAAACACAATTTAAATCAGTCCTTGTTAAACAGTAGCAGTTATATAGCATATTTTATGAAAATCAACTCAAAAAATGTAAATACAAACATTTAAGCTTATTGCCACTGCCAGGGTATTTAAGTTATCCTGTTTGTTATGGAAAATAAATATAATCTACATACAAATCTCTGAGCCACAATCATAACATCTGAACAGGCAATTTCTGAGGTAACAGCAGAAACATTTTTTTAATCAGGGATCTTATGTTTAAAAAACCTATATTATAGGTAGTCGGCTGTGTTAGGGAATTTTTGATCAAATTATCCGTAGTAGCAATATTAATAATGTTGTGTTTATTCTGCGTAGTGCACTTAAAATAATTATGACCATATCTAGGATGGGAATTTGCCGATTGTTTGCTTGGTGCTTTGATAAACTGAACGCATATACATGGTACTATTTGTAATGTTATGAGCCAGGGAAAAAAAGAACTACCCTACCCAGCATGCAACAGGAGTGACGAGCATGCGCGGTAGCCCGGTAAAGGTTGTGTGTCGCCATGACGGCATCTTGTATGTTGTGATATGCACGCTCTGAAAGTAAACGTTAAGAACTCAGCCAACACTCCTCGTCTGCATTATTCATAAATAGACAGACAACACAAATACTCCGCTGCTTCACAGGCCGCTGGATGTAGCCGGCAAAGTATTCCCATGCTAGCTAGCCGGTCTAGCAAGCACGCGTCATTCAGTCCAAAACGGCCCGATCTATCCACATTCAGAATTGTCTGGCGGTCGTAAGTGATCCCGGAGTGACCACGCTGTAAGCCAGCCATGAAATTTGCAGAATTGTCCGGTATTTTTGCCAAATGTTCCATCTTTACCAACAGCCCCTCCACGCCGAAGTACATCCGGGAGATGACATCTTGTTAAGAAAAGGCGTTAACAAAATAAAAGCATGTAAACAACATACGCAAATGTGCGATAAAATAATTGTCGGCGTTACTAGATTGATGAGTTAACGCGTAATTAACGCATTAATTTGCCCATATATATGTCGTTAAATTTAGGAGTTAGATTAGTAATTCAGTGATGATATTTGAATATTTGAGTGGGTCCGGGTCCCTCTGTAATGGAAAAGCTGGGCCATGAGGTCAAAAAGATTAAGAACCCCTGTTTCTTTAATATCCATTTTGTTTCTTATTTTTACTTGACTTATTTTCGTCATGCTTCACGTTTGATGACAAAATAATATTCTATTCTATTCTGAAAAGTTGTTGGGGCGGTTAATTTTGCCAATATAATCACTAATTTACAGCCTGGCAGCAATCCGTTTTCTTATTGCTGGTCTGCGTTTTATTCATTATTTTGTCCTTTTTTTCTGCCTTTGTGAGTGTTGAGTTATCCTTTCCTTCCCCTTGTAATTTAGCTACTGTGTCTAACAATTTCCCTTGTGCATCATTAAAGTTAGTCTAAGTCAAAATGAGTTTCGATACATAAATTTTGGGGTCAAAGAAACAAAGGAGTTTGAAGACTTTAGGGCCAACCATGACGTAACACCAGCAAATGAGGGTGTCTGTGAAGACCCATGGCCATATATCAACAATATGTTCTCTTATCTTGGCGAACAAGAGTCATTGCCCCGTATAAAGAGTATAATGTGCCTGCCAAAAACACGGACATACTGGTCTTTAAAAAAAAGGACCATGTTTTATCAACAGATTGCAATAATGTAAATTTGTTTTAACTATTAAACAAACCAAAAATATGACTTATTTTATCTTTGTGAAAACATTGGACACAGTGTGTTGTCAAGCTTATGAGATGTGATGCAAGTGTAAGCCACTGTGACACTATTGTTCTTTTTTTTATTTTTATAAATGTCTAATGATAATGTCAATGAGGGATTTTTACTCACTGCTATGCTGAAATTATAACTAATATTGATACTGTTGTTGATAATATTCATTTTTGTTTCCCTACTTTTGGTTTGTTCTGTGTCGTGTTTGTGTCTCCTCTCAATTGCTCTGTCTATTGCAGTTCTGAGTGTTGCTAGGTCAGGTTTGGTTTTGGAATTGGATTACATTGCTGTGGTGTTGCTGTGTATTGTTTTGTTGGATTGATAAAATAAAAAAAAAAAAAAAAAAGAAAAAAAAAAAAATGAGAATCAATTCTGAATCGCACAATGTGAGAATCACGATTCGTATTCAAATCAATTTTTTCCCACACCCCTAGTACTTATACTTAAAAAGGATATTTAATTTCATCATATTACTATGGTGTACATATTATCTGCTGTTTTGTTTCGCAATATTATGCAAAAGTAACTTTTCTTACCTTCTGGTTCCTGTTGATCTGTATTTAGGATCTGCGTAAATCTGAAAAAATTGCGCGAGTCCGCCTTTGTAGTCCGAGTCGACGCTGTAGTCGATAAGCTTCTTCTTTTTCTCTACCTTCTTGTTATGTGACATTCATCCTCCGCTGTTGCCATTTCTAACATAAAGTAGTGTAAAGTTCTTACTTAAATCTGTCAGTAAAATTGCCATTAAGGCGCTAAAACATACCTGCGTAGTGAGTTTACATTATTCACCCAAGGAACTTTAGTTATTAGATTTCTGGTCGGACCGCTTTTCACGGGACACATTTCCTGTGTTGTTGTTTCCGGATTAGGACATGGTGCTCCGTTACTGATTGAAGTAAAGTCGGAATATGATTAAAACAGTTAGCTCCATCTTTTGACACTTCTTCCACTCCCGTCCTTGCACGCTACACCGCTACAACAAAGATGACGGGGAGAAGACGCTGCCGAAGGTGAGCCACGTAAATAAGACCGCCCACAAAACGGCGCATCTGGAAGCGACTGTCAGAAAGCGGCTTGAAGATGATCTGTAAAACATAATCTATGCAACATTTTGACCAAAGAACGACCATTCATGTTATGTAGACCACAAGGAAGTGTTTTGCATTAAAAAAAAAAAAAACTATTATAAAATGACTCTTTTAATGCGCCTTATAATCCGGTGTGCCTGATATATGTAAAAAGATGAAAAATAGACCATTCATCGGCAGTGTGTTTTATAATCCGGTGCGCCCTATGGTCCGGAAAATACAATACTTTTCCAGTAATTTTCTATTTGAAGTTAATTGACAATATTTCAAATGCCCTCATTTCCAACATTTCTTAACGAGTTGAAACCATTACCACTCATGCTGGACATTTAAACAATTTTGAAAAATGCAAAATAAAATCCCTCTTTTCTTGGAATTCCCACTTTAAAACCACTGTTTCCACCCTTTTTTCTAATTACGACTTCATCCCAATTTGTCAACTGATTTTAACCATTCCACGATCAAAATGTTCCACTTATTTAGGACATTTAGGGTAGCTATTTTTTGTCAAAAAAAAAAAAAAATCATTTTTTTTCTGACGTCACTTCCGGTGTGTGGTGCGGTCTTTTTTGGCGTCACCTCTTCTCCAAACTCAGTTTGTAAATGATCGATGAGTCCATACAAAGCTAAGAGCCGGAGATTCAAGAAATACAGGGTGCGCTGACCCGTGTTAAAAATTATCCAAGAAGGGGAACTTTAAAAGATGATTTAGTGTGGCCGAAACGGGGCTTAGACTAAATACTTATTTCTTTACTGAGTTATTCGTTTAATGAGTTATAAAAAAATCTACCAAAGTATGGACATAAATGGACGCGTTCTACAAAAAGGGGAAAACACTACCCTGTACTCTTAAAGCTCATGGACGGACAGGAGGTCTTTGGTCCACGTACGTGTACCACCCCTACGATGGTCACGTAAGCAGAGTTTTAGAGTAAACCGGAACTTAGACATACATTTACACCAGGGTCATAAACAATACACAGAACATACGCAGGACTTGTGGAGTAATGCAAATATTTGATACAATAATTAAACAGTTATTAAAAAGAAAACAACTACTTGTTTGTATCCCTGTGCTTGTCTTGCACACAGGAAAGAAGGCAGGCTTACTGGGAGGAGAAAGACCACTACGCTGCTCATAGCTATTACTGTCGAGTTCATAGTAGATCCTTTTAAAGTTAAAGTCCCAACGATAGTCACACACACACTAGGTGTGGTGAAATTACCGTCTGCATTTGACCCACCCCCATGTTCACCCTCTAGGAGGTGAGGGGAGCAGTGAGCAGCAGCGGTGGCCGCGCTCGGGAATCATTTGGTGATTTAACCCCCCCACTGGATATCAAAATAGCAATTCTGTTAGGCAAGCAAACGGTTTATACCGGGGCCAAGCAAGAGGAACACAGTAAAGGGGGACTGTGACTCCTCCTCTTCGACCCACATGAAATTTAAAACCTGCCGTTTTATGTCTTCTGCTTCGAACCCATCGTCACTTGGCAACTGCGCTACCCCAAATTGTCTCCGTCAATACACGAGAAAAGTGAACGTAACCCTTTTGAATAGTTTTACCTCTGTTTCTTACGGTTTGTTGAGTTAGTGAATTAGTGAATTATATTTATATAGCGCTTTTCTCAAGTGACTCAAAGCGCTTTACATAGTGACACCCAATATCTAAGTAATATTTAAACCAGTGTGGGTGGCACTGGGAGCAGGTGTGTAAAGTGTCTTGCCCAAGGACACAATGGCAGTGGCTAGGATGGTGGAAGTGAGAATCGAACCTATAACCCTCAAGTTGCTGGCACGGCCACGCTACCAACCGAGCTATGCCACCCCGTATCAATCTAGAAATAGATTGATATGTGGAAATGACAAAGGAGGTATTTGATACCTTGGAGGGTTTACATGTTGTGTTTTTGGTTCAATCCCAGAAAGACTGTGACTTAAAGGTTAATTCGGGCTTTGTAGATACACTGAGAAAAAGTCTAAGATCGTTGTATTTTTGAAGCGGCACCAATTTTCCATAAACTTTAAATGTTTTGTGCAGAGGATTGTTTGTGATTTGAACGTTTTTCTAATGTGAAGTGGATTATGTTTATATAGCGCTTCACAGGAGTCAAGTGTGCCAAGTTGAACAAAGTTTTAATGTACATATATTTTATCAAAAATAGTTTCTCCAGCAGAACGTGAATTTTCAGTCACGTCCGTATCCTCTCTTCCCTGCTGCTCCCGGCCGCTTACTGTTAAAGACAACAGATGATTAGATTAACACGTGTCAAAACGTGGACTATGGTGGGTTTTGTTTTCCCGGAATGCAATGGAAGGTGACGGGACATGGCGTGAAGGTAAATACATATTTTAATGTATCTATAACAAGAAGTGCAAACTAAAGGCGCGCACAAGGCGGAGAAAAAACTTGGCTAAAAAAAACAAAAACTACCACAAAGGCATGAAAAACTCACTAACTGTGACTTGAATAAACAAACTTACGTGCAGGGCATGAAGCATGAACTCTGACATGAAGAGAATGAACAAATCATGGAACAACAACAATGAAGCCAGTCCGACTGCCTGGCAACTACAAGCTTAAATAATAGTGACGTGATTAACACAGGTGCGTGAGTTCTAAACAAATCCAAATGAATCAGGTGAACTATTGGTTGGCATAATGACAAAACAAACAAGAGTGCACAATGAGTCCAAAACCAAACGGAAGATGACCACAAAACATGACAAACACGTACCACCTGTGAAATCTAATCACAGGTGATACGTGGCGCAGTTGGGAGAGTGGCCGTGCCAGCAACCTGAGGGTTCCTGGTTCAATCCCCCCCTTCTACGAACCCCGTCACGCTGGTTGTGTCCTTGAGCAAGACACTTCACCCTTGCTCCTGATGGTTCGTGGTTAGGGCCTTGAATGGCAGCTCCCGCCATCAGTGTGTGAATGTATTTGTGTATGGGTGAATGTGGAACTAGTGTCAAAGCGCTTTGAGTACCTTGAAGGTAGAAAAGCGCTATACAAGTATAACCCATTTACCATTTACCTGTCAGTTGCGTCTCGCCGTCAGCACTGCCGCGACCCCCTTCTGATGGTGCTCTGTCCTCAGAACCACAGACAGAGGCGGTGACCTTTGGTCCTGCAGGCAGCGCTGGCCACACCTCCCCCCACAGACTCAAAGCGCTTTACCCAATACCTAAATTACATTTAAAAAACAGTGCGGGTGGCACTGGGAGCAGGTGGGTAAAGTGTCTTGCCCACGGACACAACGGCAGTGACTAGGATGGCGGAGTTGCTCTACCAACCGAGCTATACCGTGCTTGTATAATGTGCTTGTTCTATTTTTGGCCAAAGTAAAAACAATGAAAACAACCTGGCGTTGTCTTTATTTTGAAGTTATCATGCCATGATTATACCATTACGGCCCAGTTGGGAATAGATATTCCTCCATGCGGTCCCTTAAGTAAAATGACTTTGACCCTCCCTGCCTTATTCATTCTACAGTATTACCTTATCTCCGTCACTGTTCTGGCCGTCCTTTTGTTATGTTTTACACAACATTTTTGCTGTCGCTCGTAGGACCATCTTGGAGGAAATAATTACATGTCTGCGATTCAGAGTCATTTAGTTGTGTTAAATGCAGCATTCTAGGCACACGGTTATGTTGACAACGAGATCTGCCCATCTAATTTCCATTATGCTGCTAATGGAAGCATCTAGTATTCCTGTGTGTCTACTCGTGACTGCCAATATTTTATCTTTATAGCCATTTGGGGTGTGAGTTTGTCTTCATCCATCTATCCTACAGCTTTCCCTGAGCTGGGTCTTATCCCATCTGGCTTTGGGAGGAGGAAGCTGTTGTGCACTCTGAACATACTGGCAGCCGTTGGCGCTCACTTTTTTTTTTTACAGCTCTTTATAAAGAGTCAGCGATAATGAGTGAACTCATTGTAACGATCTGTGGGTCGCAACTTTTTACAAAAGTTACAAGTTAAAGTACTAATGATTGTCACACACACTAGGTGTGGTGAAATTATTCTCTGCATTTGACCCAAGACCCTTGATCACCCCCCCTGGGAGGTGAGGGGAGCAGTGAGCAGCAGAGCTGGCTGTGCCCAGGAATCATTTTTGGTGATTTAACCGCACAATTCCAACCCTTGATGTTACGGTACACGCGCAGTCTGCATCTCTCTCCTCTGCAGGAGCACCTGGAGGATCCGGTGACAGCGAGCTCGGACACGCCCTTGCTCGCGCTGGGAGCAGCACGCCCACACAGCTACAAGCCTGCAGATGATCAGGCAATTTGGACACGTGTGACTGATGAGGGCGAGCTGTATGAAGGACCAGTGGACCCTAAGATCGGTTCTCTAATGACGTACCATAAACGAAGCTGTTTGCTCTATCCTTGTTTCCTCTCCATTGCTTGATCTGTCCTTTGTCTTCTCCCGTGTTTTTCAGCAGTGTTTTCCTTTCGTTGCCCTTGATTCTCGTGTGCCTCCCTCGTTCCTCGACTCCTCGCTCGCCCCTGGACTCTAAAGCCTCTCTCTCACCCCTGATCACCTGCCTGCCCCCTGGACTTCCTCGTATCTCGTTCAACACTTTGATAACACACACTTTAGTTAAATTCTACACGCAGTGTTACACCATACACACTCTTGGATTTTTGTCACACTTCATTTTTTTAAGTTTAATAGTTAGTATTGTTTATTATCATATATATATATATATATATATATTTTTATTTTTTATTTTTTTTATTTTTTTTTTATTTTATTATTTTATATATAATACAATATTGAACACCAACGCTCTGGTGTCTGTTTTCCGTCACCTCCCTTAGTCAGGACACAACACTCGATGCTAAATGTCAAGCAGGGAGGTAATGAGTCCCATTTTTATAGTGTTTGGTATGACTCGTTACAGTCTTTGCTATGACAATTAAATTAGAAGGCCTATTTCTTGTTACATATTCATATTACCTTTCGGATTTACTGCAGCGATATAACGCAGTACAGAAGTACACCAGTGTTTCCAATATATTTACCAAGTTGTGGCGGCCCACCACAAGTAAAAGATTTTGAAAAAAGAAAAAAATATTGCAATATAGGACACACATTTCACCTTTCAGATCATGTATGTGCTTGTTTGTAATTTGAGCTGCAGGTTTCCATAGCAGTATGAAGTGCGCGCACACACACACACACACACACACACACACACACACACACACACACACACACACACGCACACAATACACTAGGTGCAGAGAGCAGACGACTGACGAGTTGTCTGAATTGTTTCTGTAGGTTTGAAACAACGCGATGCTTATTTCTGCTAGCTTGTCAATGAGCTTGTCCAGTTTATGTTAGCATCAAGCTAGGTGCATAAGAGCTTTTATAGTTGCATTGTTTTTTTTCCGGTTTATACCAAACTATTTGGTGATTTAAAGTTAAAGTGTTACGACTCACACTCCTGCCGCCGCCTCTCATCCATCTGTGCTCTCCAGTGACAGCACCGCGGGCCACGCCCACGGGCGTTCCCTTTCCACTGTGGGCGCACCTCCGCATAGCTGTGGGTGATCAGCAATCAGCACACTTGGGAACTGATGAGGGCGAGCTGAGTAAAGACCAGTGGACCCAAGGATGTGCGCTGGAACGTAACCTTCTGTTGGCGTACAGTAAGTGAAATTGATGCTTGATGCAATCTCTTTCTCTCTCTCTCTCTATCTCTCTCTCTCTCTCTCTCTCTATCTCTCTCCAAAACTGGCCCCCGTACCAGCCACTGCACTCAGGCTGGTTCCCCGTGTCAGCACCACGGCCAGCGCCGGCTTCAGCACCGCGACCAGCGCCGGCTTCAGCACCATGGTCAGCGCCCACTTCTGCTCCTTGGTCGGCCCATGCTTCAGCACCTTGGCAAACTCCTTGTGGCGGACTCCCAGCCGCCGTCACCGTGTGGGTTGCCGTGACACTGGACACAAGCCGCATCATAGCAGGTTTGACTTGTGTTTATTATTTCAATAAAACTGTCGTCCTCTGGCCATCCGATCGCGTCACTTTTCAGCGCGCGGGCTCTTCCTGCTTGCCGCCGCTGCACGCCTTTCGGCGTCCGGCGTTTTCGTCCCTTGCGGGGTTTCGTCATCTCTCTGGGTCGTGATCGTCGTGCTCGTTGTCTGGTTGCCGTGGTGTCCTCGCCTACTCCTCCCCGCTCGTTCCTCCTTCCCCTCTTCTGTGCTGTAACAACAGATGAGCAGATTGAGCGCAGGTGTGTGGTGAACGCACCTGACTTGGCTGGCTGGAGCGTCGCTCTGAGTGCGTCCCGCCTCCTATCTCCGCCGCACGCCCCGCCTCCTGGCCGCCATTGGACCGGCAAAAGGGACGGCGTGGCGCAGTGGGAAAGTGGCCGTGCGCAACCCGAGGGTCACTGGTTCAAATCCCACCTAGAACCAACCTCGTCACGTCCGTTGTGTCCTAAGCAAGACACTTCACCCTTGCTCCTGATGGGTGCTGGTTTGCGCCTTGCATGGCAGGTCCCTCCATCAGTGTGTGAATGTGTGTGTGAATGGGTAAATGTGGAAGTAGTGTCAAAGCGCTTTGAGTACCTTGAAGGTAGAAAAGCGCTATACGAGTACAACCCATTCATTTGTCCGACCCTGCTGTTGGCTCCTCAGCTCCGTCTCTCCACACTCCTCAGCCTGCCTCCACGTCTCTGGCTTCAAAGACATAGTCCTCCACGTCTCCGGCTTTGACGACATCGTCTACCTCGTCTCCTGCTTCGACGACATTGTCCCCCACGTCTCTGGCGAACCTTTCCGCAGCACCGCCAGCCTCCTTGTCTCCTGCTTCGTCGCTACCGGGACCTGTGGCTGACGGCTGCACATCAGCAGCAACACCCAGGACAGAGACAGGACACTCTGGCACCAATCGTTTCCGTCTGCTCCACGGTCAAGAAGAGGGCCGTCTCTTGGTCGCCCGCTTTGCCGGCCGCAGCGGAATTCTACTCGCCATCGCCACCAGACATGTCCCCGGTGGGTTCGGGGACACTTTGGCTGACGACCCTTCACCAGTTTGCCCGCCCACTCTTCCTTGACTTTTGATCCATTTCTTTTTTTTGAGGGGAGCTTTGAGCAGCAGCTGTGGCCGCATTAGGGAATCATTTTGGTGATTTAACCCCCAATTCCAACCCTTGACGCTGAGTGCCAAGCAGGGAGGTAATGGGTCCCATTTTTATAGTCTTTGGTTTGAATTCGGTGTTTGAATTCACGACCTACCGATCACAGGGCGGACACTCTAACCACAAGACCATTACAGTATTCTTGCACTTCAAATGTAGCGCTTCACGTTTTACGCATTGTGTTATGATATAGCCTTATTCCAAATATGGAATAAATGTATTTTTTTGCCTTCAAAATTCTACAGAAAATTCTCCATACTAACAATGTGAAAAGTATTTTTTTTTTCATTTGCAAGTTCATTCAAAAGAAATAGACAAAAAAAATCTATACTTTGGTAGCAATTACAGCCTTAAGTCTTTTTAAATACGATGCCACAATATTGGCTCATTTATCTCTGGGTTGTTTGGCCCAATCCTCTTTATAGTACCTCTCAAACTCCATCAGGTTGGACGGGATGCGTTGGTTTTCACCCGGGATGTCTCTGTACATTGCTGCATTCATCTTTCCCTCAATCCTGACTTAGTCTCCCAGCTGAAAACCATTCCCACAGCATGATGACGCCACCACCATGCTTAACTATAGGGATCGGATTGACCTGGTGATGAGCGGTGCCTGGTTTCTTCCAAACACGTTGCTTGGCAATCATGCCAAAAATAATTCCAGTTCTCATGGTATTTCAGGTGCATTTTAGCAGATGTTATACTACTACTGGCTTCCGTCGGGCCACTTTCCTTTACAGGCCTGATTGGTAAATTGTTGCAGAGATGGTTGTCCATCTGAAAGGTTCTCCTCTCTCCACAGACGAATGCTGTAGCTCTGACAGAGTGACTATCGGGTTCTTGGTCACCTCCCTGACTAGACCAAGATAAATGCAGCCATGTACAGAGACATCTTGATGGAGCTTGCGGCAAAGAAAAATGGGTGAAAAAGCCCAAAGATAGGTGTGCCAAGCTTGTGGTTTCGTTTTCAAAAAGACTTGAGGTTGTAATTTCTGCCAAAGGTGCATCAACAAAGTATTGAGCAAAGGCTGTGAATACTTATGCACATGTGATAGTTTTAATATTTTTCATTTTTAATACATTTGCTACGATTAAAAAAACAAAAAACTATTCAGTTTGTTATCATGGGGTATTGTGTGTAGAATATGGAGGACAAAAATTACTTTATTCCATTTTGGAATAAGGCTGCAACATTACAAAATTTGGAAAAAGTGAAGCGCTGTGAATACTTTAAGGATCCACTGTATATTATTTGAACTTTGCTTTGTGTGCTTTATTTAACAGTAACTCCACCCTGGACACTGTCAATAAACTGTCAAATAAATCGATTCCAATATTGAAGCAGGGCGGAATAATTTATGTAAATGTACAAAGTGCAGGCTTGTGTTATATTGTAGTTATAAAATAAGCAGCAACAATTGAAAAATACCGTAAAACCATATAAAGTAACAAGAAAAAAGATATGTTAATACTAATACTTGATTACAAGGATTTGTCCTTAAATTTATGTGCGACATATTTGTCACCTTTTTTATGGCCAATTATGCAAATTATACAACGATGCCATATGGACACGGCCCAAACCACCACAAATAGAATGCCAATCTGTAGTGAACACTAAAAGCTCACAACCGTACCCCCATGTTGTTTCTTTTCTAATATATGTTAGTATTTTTTATTCTTTTGTTTCAGCATTGCTACCTGGAGTCTGGTCTGATTAGTTCCACCTTTGCTGACACAGACATGCCTTGTTTCTTTGTCAGTCAGTCAGTCAGATCCTGGGTCACCCTTGTTTTTGACCCAACTGTTTTGATGAGTGTATCGATTTAGAGTGTCACTTCTGTTCATATACTGTATGTATGATACTTGTAATCATATTTAGATTGATACCTTAGATATTACAGTCAAAAGTACGCTATGTGAACTGAGATGAATACCAGGTTCAGATTACAACTTGACACAAAGAGTGCAGAACAACAAAACATCCAAAACAGAATACCAGAGGTGGGACCAAGTCATTGTTTTGCAAGTCATAAGTAAGTCTCAAGTCGTTGCCCTCAAGTAGCGAGTCAAGTCCAAAGTCTAGACTGGAAAGTCTCAAGTCAAGTCCCAAGTCCTGCATTTTGAGTTTCCAGCCCTTTCAAGTCCTTTTAACCAGTTTAATGTCGGCATTATTTCCATGCTTCCACGTGTGGCAGATAAATACATGATAGCAAATAGATTAATGAAAAATTAATACATGAAAAAACTCACCATAATGTTGAATTTGAAAAAAATATCTTCATAGACTTTTGTTTTTTTTTTTACTAATTTTTGCTCATAGTAGGCTGTTTTTTGGTTTTAGTATCTGATGGGTTATTGGTGATAAATCACATTCAAGGACAAGAGCATGAATATATAATACAAGTACATATACTTGCCATTAGTTCCAATAGATTCCTGTCTATTTCCATTCTAAAAGTTATGTATTCATATTGTGTGCAATATCCATCCATCCATCCATCTTCTTCCGCTTATCTGAGGTCGGCAGGGAAACCCAGACGCTCCTCTCCCCAGCCACTTCGTCCAGCTCTTCCCGAGGAATCCTGAGGCGTTCCCAGGCCAGCCGGGAGACATAGTCTTCCCAAAGTGTCCTGGGTCTTCCCCGTGGCCTCCTACCGGTCGGACGTGCCCGAAACACCTCCCTAGGGAGACGTTCGGGTGGCATCCTGACCAGATGCCACAACCACCTCATCTGGCTCCTCTCGATGTGTAGGAGCAGCGGCTTTACTTTGAGCTCCTACTGGCAATAATTCATCCATAAATACACCAATGCTTGCTTTTTTTGGTCCAATTTTCCATGCGTAAATGCATGTGTTCTTGCTAACTACTTGAGTAATAGAACTGTGTGTATTCATACCAGCACTTTAACTTACTAGCTCAAAGGAGATGTGTATTTTCTTCCTTCTGCACTTTAGCACTTTTCCATCTGCGTTATGCACTTTTACTACAATGGTCACTTTGTTCCTGATCCGTCCTGATCTTAAGTCATCAACCTGCTGCCGACTGCAGATATAACCTAGCTTTTGGCTAAGATTAGGCACCTTTACATTTGATATGTTTAATCATCTGCATTGTCCCATGTAACACAGATGTACCAAATCCAGCAAATGGCGACTTCCTATCAGGAGTTTTTTAATACATCTATGAACAAGCTTATGGCCAAAGTTAAGTAGGAGAAAATGCGGTCGATTATAACTTATTTAATGTCTCTGTGCAGTCCAGTAGCAAATGCGTCACGGACTGGTGCCGGTCCCCGGACTGGTGGTTGGGGTCAACTGCTTTTAATCACTGACTAATGTATTCACACATATTCTGTATGCTTTTAAATGCTGTATTTATTAATTAAAACAAGTGCATTTGAAATTGCAGGAAAAAAAAAATGCACTTCATAATAGCACTCTTAACCAGTCATTTTAAACATTTAACTCATTCCTTTACAGAATGAACATATTTGAAAAAACAAGTACAACTGTACTTTTTTGCACAAAAGCGTTTACATTGTATTTCCATTGCATATTGCACTGTAAGTAGTTCCACAGCAGTTTCTATCCTGTTTTTACCTTATCTTATTGATCTCATTTCATACTGTATGTGTGTTTATGTGTGCGCACATAACAAATACATGAACATAACAATGAACAGAGCTGTACTTTTTATATGTCAGGGCCCTAAGCAATATGTACACATATTCTTAATATAGAATAAATCTTAACTGACCTTTATTTTACTATGTTTGTCTTTTTTGTAGGTGGCTAAAATACGCAGTGCTGCTGACCGCCCTCTAACGTTACATTACTGTTTGTAATACATTGACTAAGGTAACGTTATGTATAGGTACCTCATGCAACCCTGCTTTAAAAAAAAAAAAATCACTTGACCAAAGTATGAAAAGTTAGTGAACTGCAGTGGACGCAACAGATTGCCGTGTTTGCTATAACTTTACATCCTCACTGATTGAACTACACAGCAAATAAAAGTTATGTTACTTAGCCAATAAACCTTAGGTTACATTCAAAACTTACCTTTCTTTGTGCAACTTCAAATGTCGAACGAAGTTAGAAGTTGTTGCGTTTTCGTCTGTAATCTTCAAACTGCATGTTTTGCATATTGCAATTCCTTTTTTGTTGACAAACTCGTAGTTTTTGTACCCAAACGAACCTATCTTTTGTATCATTTTTTCCTCACTGCCGCTTTGTTTGACAGCTCCTCTTCATTGGTTGTCCTGCAATTTGATTGGATAAATGCTGTGGGATGAAAACTACGTGGATGTAATTTGGTTGGATGTTGTACTGACAGACACACACACGTCCACAATGAAAGATACAGAGCGCTCCTAAACAACTTTTTAATCTTTGGGTTTGGAGGAAAGTAGCAAGTCTGGTCAAGTCAAAAGGCTCAAGTCCAAGTGAAGTCACAAGTCACTGATGTTAAAGTCTAATTCGGGTTGCAAGTCTCTTTACATTTTGTCAAGTCGGGTCTAAAGTCACCAAATTCATGACTCGAGTCCACATCTCTGCAGAATACCTTCAACATAATCAATGTAAGGATTCAATGTTTGTAACTACAAGTGAGATATATATTTTTTTGTGATATAAAATGATTCAAGTTTGGTGGTTTGTTTTCTTATCCTTATTTTATGGACTAATAACTATCTATATTTCTCAGTGCTTGCTGTCCAGATGCTGTGTATCTTTGATTGCTTTGTTCCCGAGGAAGTAGGTTTACTCATGTATGTATTTACAAAGGGGACCTCTTTAAAAAGGACCATTCAGAATTTGAGACTGAAGTGATGTATATTGCTTCAGTTAGGTCAGCAAATATCTCTAAAGATTTTACTCAAAGAGCTTTGCGCGATCACATCATTTGTATGCCATTGTAGTCCAAAGTTGTTGTCAATAAGTCCTTTATTTTTTTATATCCTCTTGTGTGGGGCAGACTGGCTTATACATGCACATGTACAAACCCTGTTTTCATATGTGTTGGGAAATTCTGTTAGATGTAAATATAAACTGAATACTATGATTTGCAAATAATTTTCAACCCATATTCAGTTGAATATGCTACAAAGACAACATATTTGATGGTCAAACTGATAAAAAATATTTTTTTGTAAATAATCATTAACTTTAGAATTTCATGCCAGCAACACGTGACAAAGAAGTTGGGAAAGGTGGCAATAGATAACGATTAAGTTAAAATATACTCATCAAACACTTATTTGGAACATCCCACAGGTGTGCAGGCTATTTGGGAACAGGTGGGTGCCATGATTGGGTATAAAAGCAGCTTCCATGAAATGCTAAGTAATTCACAAACAAGGATAGGGCGAGGGTCACCAGTTGCATAACGTAGCGTATGGTTCTTATATCCGTCAGTAGACTCAATACAGAAGGGTGAAAAACAACAAGGTTTGAAAGGGTGGGGACGCCGTCAAAAGGGGTTTGGCTTGTAGGTGGGCTTCGTCACAATTGGTTCGCATCTTACTGTGGGTTTTTTTCCCTCGGGATGCGGACGAGCAGGTAGGAACATGATTTATTCCTCATAAATCACAACACATACCAAAGACAGAAAACAAGCGAAAGGACAACGCGCCGATCGTACAGGAAGCTAAGGTAAACAACTAGCACAGGAATCATAGACTATGAAACAAGAAATACCAACATACGTGACTGTTGCATACAGCAAATGATGAAGCCAGACCGAGTGTGTCGAGCAACGCAAATAAATAACTCTCTGATTAGTGGTCGACAGCAGGTGAGCGTGCCGACCACTAACCAAGGGCAGGTGAACCCAATTAATCCCCATGGAAAATAAAATCAAACTCAGAGGTGCACAAAACAGGAACTAAGGGAGTCCAAAACTAACAGAACATAACAAAACATGATCCGGGCCATGGATCATAACAGGCTTAGGCACATGAATAAGACTGCCCACAAAACAGCTCATTCTGAAGAAACGGTCAGAAAGCGGCTTGAAGATTTAACAAATATTCAAAAAAATACATCTGTGCAAAATCAAAATGCAAAGCACGTCAATTGCATGCCATTTAGAGCACAAATAATTGTTTTAAATATAGAAAAAAATATACATAGTAAAGGGTCCCATTATGCGAAACTTACTTTTCTTACTTATTGATACCAGTTTTTGTTTATTTAGGATCTGCAATAGTGCCAACAAATTGAAATCAAACCGTGGAGGCCAGGTGGAAATATTCATAAAACAATCCAGCCTTCCTTCATAGTATGATTAGCTTTGTCCCAGGTTGCGTCAGCGGATACCTCTATATATGGTAAAGTTTTACCCTAAAACCTTGGGCATGTCCTCCATTTTAATTCAGCTGAAGTCCAAAGTTGTAGAGACTAAGTTCCATATTTTCCAAGATCCTCTTGTTGTGGGGCAGCTTGACCTGTGCATTCACAGGCATCCTCTACTGTTAGCATTGCAAAAACAAAACAATCAAAGAACCACCATTACATGTTATGTAAACCACAAGGAAATATTTTAAATGTAGGAAATACAATCATGATATTACCCCTTTTAAAGGGGAATTGCACTTTTATTTTTGGGAATTTTGCCTATTATTCACAATCCTTATTACAGCAGGCATAAGACATTAAAACCAGATTGAGAACTTGCTGAATTAGGTCCTGACGTTGAGCAACTCAAACATAACGTTGGAACAACTTGCTTTTTAGCGACTGTGAAGGGAGATGTTGCCAGCGCTGCCTGAGGGAGCAAAGGTCACCGCCTCTGTCCATGGCCCGGAGGACAGAGCACCTTCAGAAGGGAGCGTGGCAGTGCTGACGGAAAGACAAAGCTGGCAGGAGATTAGATTTCACAGGTGGTATGCGTTAATCTAATCATCTTTTGTCTTTAACAGTAAGCGGCCGGGAGCAGGAGGGGAGAGAGGATACGGACGTGGCTGAAGATGTATGAACGGGCTGCGATGGCGGAAGAAGGCACCCCCACATCCACGTGGGCCCAGTTATGGGGAAATGACAACCCAAGACCTCAACGGTGGAACAGGCGGAGGATGACTGGTAATCCTATGGAGCGTCACAACGGCTGGGATGGCAGATGAAGGCTGCAGTAGAAAAGGGTCCCCACTCGTCTTGGACTCCATGCCACTGGACCCTGACCCGGATCTGTCAAGGATCGTGTGTTGACTGTCTGTGCACCAGTCTCCCCACGTTCAACAAAGTCACGCACAGAAATCCTCTGTTAGAATAATCATGTATATATATTATCAAACAACTTTAGTTTGCTTAAAGTCCATTGCTATAGTGATTAGTTATTGTGCTCAAGTTAGACTTTTGTATCTGTGCAAGGATGAAACTTCTTGTCTGAGGTGTGGCCTCAGCCGCAGATGTTTTTTTTTTTTTTTAGCCCGCTAACTTCCAAGGACTTAAAGGACCTCAACGCAGATGAGACGACAGCATGCAGACAAAGCAGAGACAAGGCAAAATCACAAGGCCGCTAACAGCTAAGGACTTCAAGGACCTCAACGCAGATAAGACGACAGCATGCAGACAAAGCAGAGACCCCAGGACATTCTGTCACTTATTGTGCTTCCTGGACCTGCTTTGCATAATATATGTGACCACTCTTTTTAGAGGTGGCCTCAGTGATGGTGAATGTGGAACTCCTGAATAAATAGAGGGATGCGGGAGCTGAACCTTAGGGCATAGGGCAAGACTGTGACTAAGTGTGCAGCTCCATGCGTTCTCCTCATGAGCTAAATTTAACTCTGTCTCTGCATGATTCCTTGCTCTTTCTCTGTTTAAAAGAAGTCATCAGTGTTTGAACCTGACATCCTCTATAAAGGGATACCCCCCTGCCAGGAGGACCCGTCATACTCGTTTTGAGTGACCGCCGATGAAATGATGAATATGGCAATGGCTTACCCCTGAGTCTTTGCGTGAGTCTGCCATTTTAAGTAAAGCATAAAACTACAGACATGCAGTGACATAAGTGTTGCTAAAAGCAGCTTTTTATGCAGTCTGAATCAATTGGTGAGTGCGTAGTAGGTGTGTAGGCATAGTTGCCCCACTCTCCCGGATTTTCCGTCCGAAATTCAGCGCCTCTCCCGAAAACCTCCCGGGACAAATTTTCTCCCGAAAACCTCCCGAAATTCAGACGGAGCTGGAGGCCACGCCCACTCCAGCTCCATGAGAACCTGACTCAATGTTGTGACCCTCTTAAACAGGACAATACTGCCATCTACTGTACATAGAATAGAATGTCTGTTCTGAAGCCCACAGTAAAGAGACGTAACTTTATCACGTCGCAATCCAATATATTACACCGTCGACGAGCAAAATTAAGAAATACGCTTGCAAGTTCCAGAAAGATTGGAAACAAGAATTTCAGTTTATCCAGGAGAGTTCGAAGGGGAAGAGGTATGTTGCCTGTAAATTTTGTAGAACAGACTTCTCCATTGAACACGGTGAACGGATAGACTCAGCCATGAACGGGATCGCTCGCCAGTACGCAAATGGCAGAAGAAAGGTAAGTGAAAGGTAAGTGTTGTTGTTTTTTTAGTACCCAGCAAGCACAGTACAGTTAATAGAACAACTGTGTTTGTATTACTGTGTATTTGATAGGTGCCGTCTGAAATTCAACTATTTATTTTATTTATATATATAATAAAATACATTTATATAGCTGGAATTCACTTAACGTCAAGTATTTCATACATATGTATATATATATATATATATGGAATACTCGAGTTGGTGAATTATACGCCACCCCTCTTGACCACGCCCCCCGCCCCAACCACGCCTCCGCCCCACCCCCGACCACGCCCCCCACCCCACACCCCTTACCTCCCGAAGGTAAGGGGTGTGGTCTCAAGGTTGGCAAGTATGTGTGTAGGTAACCTAATGTTGTGACCGGGTGAATTTATATAATGCAAGTGGATATTCGACCATGTCTAGAGAAAAAAAATAGCGGTGACGACTTCAATATGAATATTTAAACAAAAAAACTGAGTACCATAATGTTGGAGAGGGTGGGGCGTGTTTTTTTGCAATCTGGGAACGCCTTCGGATTCGAACATCTTGCATACAGACTCAAAAAACAAACAGTCACTCTTACAACAATATAGAATAATCCTCTTCACCTAATTGCTAAAATGTTTTGAATTGTATGATGGCCGAGCCTCTTTTTTTTCTTCTTTTTTTTTTTACCAGCTGAGGATGTCTATTCAAAGCTTCATTAAAAGCCCGCCGCCCATTATGTGGAGGTGTGCGAGGCTTCCTGACATATGATAAAGAGTCTTTCCCCGGCCGCTGTGTTCACGTGAAAGGAAGAAGAAAGGTTTTAAACATTTCCTGCTCTCAGATGAATCACCTGCGCATCGCTTCATAATTAATGAGGCCATAAAGAGTCTGAACAAAAGGAAAGGCAGCAGCAGAATCCACCAAGGTAATTACCATCCATCCTTCAACCTGTAAGATCTCAGTTTTCTCCAAATAATTGCCTCTCACCCCCGGAGGGGCCCCGGTGGTACTCTGTTTGCCTGTTTATTCACGGAAAGGTAAGTCGGTTATATTTAGACAAGGGCTTGATTTCAAAGCCTCAACTGTGTGAAAGCATATTGTGAGGAAACGTGAACTAGTTATTTGCAAAAACCCTTCATCTAGCCCAGGGGTCGGCAACCCGCGGCTCCGGAGCCGCATGCGGCTCTTTGGCATCTCTGATGCGGCTTAGCTGCATAATCGCCGACCCCCAGACTGTCACCGGGGGATTCCTGATTTCAATGCCTCTCCCGGACGTCATCTGGGGTCAACGTTTTCCAATTTTCTCTCGGACTACCACATTGAGGACATGCAGTGATGGTTTTACTATTAACATCCTCTACAACATGTCATCGCGCCTGCATCACCCAATGCTATCTGCGTGCCGACCGGATGCGTGCTTGCTAGTCCAGTGACATGTTGTATGTGGTTCCCGCAGATACACGTACAAGACTGCAAGGCATACTGGGTGATACAGTTTACACTGATGGTTGTGATATAAACAACTTTAACACTCTTACTAGTATGCACCACACTGTGAACCCACCAAACAAGAATGACAAACACATTTCGGGAGAACATCTTCACAGTAACACAACATAAACGCAACACGACAAATACCCAGAATCCTTTGCATTCATGAATATTCCTGACTATATTATACACCCCGCAAGCACCAAACCCCGCTTCCCCCTTCTGTGCGTCATTTGAGGCGGGTGGGGTTAGGGCGCGGGGGTGTAAAATATACTGGTAGTCAGTAATAGTCATGGATGCAAAGGATTATGGGTATTTGTTGTGTTGTGTTTATGTTGTGTTACTGTAAGGATGTTCTCCCGAAATGTGTTTGTCATTCTTATTTGGTGTGGGTTCACAGTGTGGTGCATATTAGTAAGAGTGTTAAAGTTGTTTATATCACAACCGTCAGTGTAAACTGTATCATCCAGTATGCCTTGCAGTCGTGTACGTGTATCTGCGGAATCCACATACAACATTTTGCTGGACTGCCAAGCAGTTTGTACATGTTGTAGAAGGCGTCTAAGACAATGGCTTCATAACATGCCCTTATTATTATTGTCTGGATTACCACCAGCAGATATTCGCGAGAATGGTCGCGTCCCACATTGTCTTCTTTATTTTGTGAAACGGGTCAAAATGGCTCTTTGAGTGGTAAAGGTTGCCGACCCCTGATCTAGCCTCATCTTTTACCTGTCCGTAGAGCGAAAAAAATTAACCAAGGAATCAGTAAAATATTTTTTTTTCTTTCTTTTTTTTTTTACAAAGTGCAAAATAAAAAGTCCGGTACTTGACAAACAAAGAGGGTTTGTATGTCCTGTCTCTCTTCAGCTATGAAGCTCGCTGAAACGTGGATGTGTCGGCATTTTAGGGAGAACTGTCAAAATGAAATGGTTGAATGCAAAATAGATGCATCCCTCATGGTTTGTCTAAAATAGCTGCAACCATTACCACCTCGGATTCCAGCTGAGCCCAGCAAGAATCCGGAGAGTTTGGAGCGTTACTACTGAAACGTCGCATGAAATATTGTTCATAAAATATTAGCCCTGAGAGCAAATTAGATGTGGACAAATTAAATATTGATTGCTCATTGAAAAAGCAATGCTTTATATTTAATAGATTAATTCAACTTTAACAGCACGCAGGGTGTGATTTCCCTATCAACGCTTGTATACAAAAAGCAATAAATAAAATATATCTATACTTTTCTGCTCCATGAATATTAATCATTTCAAAAAGCCCTGAGTCTAAGTCTCTACACTTCAAAATCTTGAGTTTTTCTTTAACAGTGTGTATACACAACGTGCGTAACTCTAAGAAAATTCATAATACTCTGCTTTCAGAGGAAGACAAACTTTGGGAGCAAATTAAATAATCAATACTTTGAAAACTAATAATCATGCAAAAAGTCAATGTCAAAACCACCATCAGCAACTAGGAGTGAGTGATACTACAAATAAGTTAAAGTTAAAGTTAAAGTACCACTGATAGTCACACACGCTAGCCGTGGTAATATTTGTCCTCTACATTTGACCCATTGAATCATTTTTGGTGATTTAACCCCCAATTCCAACCCTTGATCCTGAATGCCAAGCAGGGAGGTAATGGGTCCCATTTTTATAGTCTTTGGTATGACTTGGCTGGGGTTTGAACTCACGACCTACCGATCTTAGGGTGGACTCTCTAACCACAAAATATAGTATCGATCTGATTGCAAGCAAATATAGGGCCAAAAGCAAATATAGGGCCTATAACCCCTTACCTGTCATGTCACTCCAAATCATGTCCTGTCTTGTTTTTCTTATATTGATTCCTTAGGACAGTTATGTTTATAATGTAGTTTTCTGTTTTCATCTTTATTGTAGCGGTGTAGCGTGCAAGGACGGGTGTGGAAGAAGTGTCAAAAGATAGTGCTAATTGTTGTTATGACATTCCGACTTTACTTAAATCCATAACGGAGCAGCATCTCCTCATCCGGAAACAATAACAAGGCAGGAAATGTGTCCCGTGAAAAACCGTCTGACCGGAACTCTCTAATAACTAAGGTTTCTTGGGTGAATAATGTAAACTCACTACACCTGTATGTTTTAGTGCTTTCATGGTGAGTTTACAGACAGATATAAGTAAGAACCTTACACTACTTTATATTAGAAATGGCAAAAGCGGAGGATGAATGTCACATAACAAGAAGACAGATAAAAAGAAGAAACGTATCCACTATGGCGTCACTACAAAGGCGGACTTGCGCGAATCTCTAAGAACATTTAAAATGCTCTGCTTTCAGATGAAGACAAACTTTGGGAGCGAGTTATAGAAACAGTACTTTGAAAACTTACAAGCATGCAAAAAATCAACGACTATACCACCGTCAGCAACTAGGGGTGAGTAATTCTACCAATTATAGTATTGATCTGATTGCAAGCAAATATAGGGCCCATAACCCCTTACCTGTCATGTCCTGTCACTCCAGGTCATGTCCTGTCTTGTTTTTCTTGTATTGATTCCTTAGAGCAGTTTTGTTTGTAATGTAGTTTCTGTTTTTATCTTTGTTGTAGCGGTGTAGCGTGCAAGGATGGGAGTGGAAGAAATGTCAAACGATGGAGCTAATTGTTGTTATTACATTCAGACTTTACTTAAATCAACAACGGAGCAGCATCTTCTCATCCTGAAACAACGACAATGCAGGAAATGTGTCCCGTTAAAAACCGTCCGACAGGAACTCTCTAATAATTAAGGTTTCCTGGGTGAATAATGTAAACTCACTACACCGGTTTATTTATTGATTGATTGATACTTTTATTAGTAGATTCCACAGTTCAGTACATATTCCGTACAATTGACCACTAAATGGTAACACCCGAATACGTTTTTCAACTTGTTTAAGTCGGGGTCCACGTTAATCAATTCATGGTACAAGTATGTACTATCAGCCTAATACAGTCATCACACAAGTTAATCATCATAGTATGTACATTTAATTATTTACATTATTTACAATCCAGAGGGTGGGATGAGGAGCTTTGGTTGATATCAGCACATCAGTCATCAACAATTGCATCAACAGAGAAATGGACATTGAAACAGTGTTGGTCTTACTTAGTAGGATATGTACAGCCAGCAGAGAACATAGTGAGTTCAGATAGCAATAAGAGCAAGTAAATACATGAAGAGATTTTTTGCAAATTCAACGTTATAGTGAATGTTTTCATGTATTCATTTTTCATTCACCTATTTCCTATACATGTATTTATCTGCCACACGTGGAAGCCTGAAAATAATGCCCACATTAAACCGGTCCCTGGTGCAAAAAAGGTTGCGGACCCCTGGTTAAAAGGACTTGAAAGGGATGAAAACTCAAAATGCATTACTTAAGACTCGACTTGAGACTCTCCATTCTTGACTTCGGACTTGACTCGATACTTGAGGGCAAAGACTTGAGACTTACTTATGACTTGCAAAACAATGACTTGGTCCTACCTCTGGTATTGTGTTTTGGATATTTTGTTGTTCTGCACTCAAAAGAAGATGTTGTGAAGCCAAAAAAATATTGACGTAATCATAGTACTATCAACTTGATACGGTCCTGTACTTGGTATCATTACAGTAGATGTTAGGTCTAGATCCACCAATGGCATTTGTGTACATTTTGACGCCGGTGAGCTACAGTGTGTAGGGAAGCATGTTTAGCTATTCCTCGTCCTGCAGGGATTATACTTGTAAGAAACGTACTTTATTTGTCGCCATGGTGACGAGGATTAGTGATTTAGAAGTGGCTAAAAAAATGCCGACTGAGGGCGTTTCAGTGTTATAACTTCACTTTTATCGTTACTTTTTAAGATAAAATGCGTCTGTTCTCCCCTTTAAGTCCACACACTGTGTCGGCTTGTGAGTACTCCGTGATTGTGCACTGCCGAACATGCTCGTCTGCTCACAAACCTGCAATAACAGGACGTGACGACGACGGGAGGTGATGGCAGACCGGTACTTTTCAGAGGCGGTATCGTCCTGAATCGGTACTATAGTATTACCGGTATACCGTACAACTCTACCAAATGTGTAACTGGCAAACAGACTTGATTTTGTTTACAGCATCAAGGCAAGGACATATTAATAATTAGCCCTCCTCCTTTTTCCTTTTAAAAGACGTGAGTTAAAAGTCCTTCATATCAAATGGGCTTAAAGCTAATAAAAAAAAGGTACACAGTCCATTCGGAATACACACATTATCACAGCTGTAATTCTCGCCTCGGTCCCCTGCCGCTGCTTACCACACACCAGTGAGAGTGAACAATCAAGGTCAATAGACGACGACACTTTTAACCCCAAGGTGACCTCGCGGCAGCTTGTTTCACTTGAGGGACCGCGCTGTGGTGGAGGCAATTTTTCACATTTGCAATGTGTCCAGCAATTACCCCGCATCCTTGGAGGCATCATGTATTATTGACTTTCAGCAAATCTCTCTGGAATGTACAAACACCAAACTTGCCAAACATTTCAGTTTGATACGAGGAAAAAAAAAATACATGCAGTTTTCTACGACGACATACTGACTTCCAAACAATAAGTCATTTTTAACAAAGATTCTTTTCTCTTTTAAAAACTACTATATATATATATATATATAAGCGGATAAGCGGAAGATGATGGATGGATGGATGGATATATATATATATATATATATATATATACATATATATATATATATAAAGTTAGACATGCACCTGGGGATAAGTTGATTGGCAACACTAAATTGGCCCTAGTGTGTGAATGTGAGTGTGAATGTTGTCTGTCTATCTGTGTTGGCCCTGCGATGAGGTGGCGACTTGTCCAGGGTGTACCCCGCCTTCCGCCCGATTGTAGCTGAGATAGGCGCCAGCGCCCCCCGCGACCCCGAAAGGGAATAAGCGGTAGAAAATGGATGGATGGATGGATATAAAGTTAGTATTATATGCGGATGATACAACATTTTCAGGAGAGAACACACATAAGATAATACAAATAATAACAGAAGAAATTAACAAATTAAAAAAATGGTTTGACAAAAAAAGGCTATCGTTGAATCTCAGTAAAACTAAAATAATGCTATTTGGTAATAGTAGAAAAAAAGATCAAACACACATACAAATAGACGGAATAGAAATTGAAAGAGTAAATGAATCCAAATGTCTAGGTATAATGATTGATGATAAATTGAACTAGAAATCTCATATAAAAAATATACAACATAAAGTAGCAAGAAACACGTCAATAATGACTTGAGTTGACTTTATTTATTCATGCTTGCAGAGGGAAACATCAAACATCAAAGAACACAGAGGACATTAAAGACATTAAAGCAGCAGATACAACCAGACACTTCTACATACAGCTATGAATAAAAATTAAAAGAAACATCCACTGTGGTGGCCTCTGCAGTGTTCCACGCCATCGTCCGCTGGGGTGGAGGGAGCATGGCCAGAGACAGAAGCAGACCCAACAAAGCAACCAAGACAGCCGACTCCACTTTCGGCCAGTGTCCAGTCCGCATGGATGAGCGAGGATATGTCCAAGGTGACTGAGGTGTCCGACACCTGCTCACCCAGCCAAGACACCACGAAGCCTCTCCGTCCCAGCGCTCAGTGCTAGCTCCGCAGTCCTGTACCCTCATCCGCATCTCCTCCGGTCCCTCCAAACTCTGCAGTCCTGTCCCCTCATCCGCATCTCCGCCAGTCTCTCCAAACAGACTCTGGTGTAGCAGAGACCCAGCAGCTGGTCTCCATGGCCAAAAGGCTCCCAGGAGGCAGATCAGAAGTCCACAAAAAAAGCACCACAGAGGTCACGAAAGTGGCACCCCTTGTCACACAGTCCCAAAGGGTCCCGGACCAAAAGGCAAAAAAATATAATAAGAGATGAAAACAAGAGGGAAACACAAAAGGATGACACAAGAGCACAGAGCTCCTGCCAAGAGCAGCCACTACAGCAGCGCCATTTTGGAAATGTATATATATATATATATATATATATTTCCCTTTAAGAAGGGGGACCGGAGGGTGTGTTCCAACTATCGTGGGATCACACTCCTCAGCCTTCCCGGTAAGGTTTATTCAGGTGTACTGGAGAGGAGGCTACACCGGATAGTCCAACCTCGGATTCAGGAGGAACAGTGTGGTTTTCGTCCTGGTCGTGGAACTGTGGACCAGCTCTATACTCTCGGCAGTGTTCTTGAGGGTGCATGAGAGTTTGCCTACCCAGTCTACATGTGCTTTGTGGACTTGGAGAAGGCATTCGACCGTGTCCCTCGGGAGTGCTCAGAGAGTATGGGGTATTGGACTGTCTTATTGTGGCAGTCCGCTCCCTGTATGATCAGTGTCAGAGCTTGGTCCGCATTGCTGGCAGTAAGTCGGACACCTTTCCGATTCTGTTCATAACTTTTATGGACAGATTTTCTAGGCGCAGTCAAGGCATTGAGGGGTTCCGGTTTGGTGGCCGCGGGATTAGGTCTCTGCTTTTTGCAGATGATGTGGTCCTGTTGGCTTCATCTGGCCGGGATCTTCAGCTCTCACTGGATTGGTTCGCAGCCGAGTGTGAAGCGGCCGGAATGAGAATCAGCACCTCCAAATCCGAGTCCATGGTTCTCTCCCGGAAAAGGGTGGAGTGCCATATCCGGGTTGGGGAGGAGACCCTGCCCCAAGTGGAGGAGTTCAAGTACTTAGGAGTCTTGTTCACGAGTGAGGGAAGAGTGGCTCGTGAGATCGACAGGCGGATCGGTGCGGCGTCTTCAGTAATGCGGACGTTGTACCGATCCGTTGTTGTGAAGAACGAGCTGAGCCGGAAGGCAAAGCTTTCAATTTACCGGTCGATCTACGTTCCCATCCTCACCTATGGTCATGAGCTTTGGGTCATGACCGAAAGGATAAGATCACGGGTACAAGCGGCCGAAATGAGTTTCCTCCGCCGGGTGGCGGGGCTCTCACTTAGAGATAGGGTGAGAAGCTCTGTCATCCGGGAGGAACTCAAAGTAAAGCCGCTGCTCCTTCACATCGAGAGGAGCCAGATGAGGTGGTTCGGGCATCTGGTCAGGATGCCACCCGAACGCCTCCCGAGGGAGGTGTTTAGGGCACGTCCAACCGGTAGGAGGCCACGGGGAAGACCCAGGACACGTTGGGAAGACTATGTCTCCCGGCTGGCCTGGGAACGCCTCGGGATCCCCCGGGAAGAGCTAGACGAAGTGGCTGGGGAGAGGGAAGTCTGGGCTTCCCTGCTTATGCTGCTACCCCCGCGACCCGACCTCGGATAAGCGGAAGAAGATGGATGGATGGATGGATATTTCCCATACGTATTTTACATGTGCTATAGTGGAAAACACAGTCATGTAGTAATCATAATCATTAATATATCCCTTCACCTCAAGTATGTCTCCAATGTGGATCACGTCAGGCTTTCCTTGCACACTGCATCCCTGAGGGCCCAAAGCGGACTATACACGTGTTCCTTATGTGTTATGATTGTTCAGATAGAAGGTCAAGTTTTGCCATTGTGTTTTGGATTGTATTGTTGTACGAGTAGGATGTAAACAAAATATACACACTAAGTTTGTACGGTATACCAATACTGGTATAATACCCATCCATCCATTTTCTACTGCTTATTCCCTTTTGGGGTCGATGTGGGGCGCCGGCGCATATCTCAGCTACAATCGGGCGGAAGGTGGAATACACCCTGGACAAGTCGCCACCTCATAGTACCGCGGTACTAATAAATAAAAAACGCTACTATACCCTGTTTGCGGTGATGTGCACTCAGGGGAGTACAGGTGAGGCAGTGCCTCACGTGCCATCATGGAAAGAATGAAAATGTAAAAAGAAAAAAAAAAACATTTAATTGTTATATGTATGCAGTGATTATACTTTATAAAGCTATTTTCCATTCAACTTCACCATTTTTGGATTTTATTTTGATTAAAATTTTTACACCTGCTGTTCAAATACTGAGAATTACTTGCGGTGAGTCAGCAGCCAGTTGAGCCTCACCATGGATTGCGCAATGACTCGGCTAACTGCTTTGCAGTGAGACCGTATTGCTATATAAATTATATTATACATTTCCATAGTTTAGTTAGCTGAGGTATATAATGTACAGTGTATTTCGTCAACAACTGTATGTGTGTAACCTATTTCTTGTGCTGAATAATCAGAAAACGGCTGCGAAGACGCACTGTGTGAGGCACCTGTTCTCCCGCCTCATGGTGGTAGAGGGCGCTAGTGATCCCAGGGATCGTTCTTGCGATTACTCGGCTGCAGAAAAAGTGACAACAAGCTACAGTCAGTAAATCAAGTGCAGCGGCAGCGATTGTTTATTTTTTCCTCTCCTCTGGACTTTTAAAATGGAGGATTACATACAGTATCTAAAATAAAATAGTTTTCTAAACTTGACTTTCAATCGAAGCAGGAGGTAATAATTAAAGGAAGACCAACGCCGGAGCTAAAAGGTTTGCTTCAGACAGTGATCTCCATAAAGACAGAGGCTTTTAAAACTGAAGAAAGATAAGGAAGACTTCTATAAACAAGTTATCGATGCTTTTGTTCAGAAGGAGCGGCGCATGGACTTCATTTATAAGTAAAGGTAAGACCATGATAACGTTTTTTTTAATTAAATGTGCTTTTTTGTGTGCTACAGTTTGTATGTGTAAAGGTATGATATTTTAAACATAACCTGTTAATTGCTGCCAATCAAATGGTGAATAAGATACTCTTTAGGGTTCATATGTTTGTAAATCTGACTGTGATGAAGTCAGTGCCTCACCAGCCATGAACCTCACCCCACTGTTTGAAAAGTACCGGTTCCCGGGCATTGCTGGTTTTGCGAGCAGAGGAGCATGTTCGGCAGCGCATAATCACAGAGTACTTACAAGTAGTCAAGGTGTGTGGACCTAAAGGAAAAACAGACGCAATTAGGTCGAAAAAGTTACGATAAAGGTGACGTTAAAACACTGAAACAGCGCTTTATTTTTTCCACATTTTATGTTACAGCCTTATTCCAAAATGGAATAATTGTATTTTAGTCCTCAAAACTCTACACACAGTACCGCATAATAACAATGTGAAAATTATTGTGTTACAATCATTTGTAAATGTATTAAAATAAAAACTAAGAAATCAAATTCACATAAGAATTCACAGCATTTGCCATGAAGCACAAAAATGAGCTGAGAGGCATCTTGTTTCATTTGATTATCATTGAGATGTCCCTAAAACTTATTTGGAGTCCACCTGTGGCAAATTCAGTTGGTGTGACACACCTCTCTCTATATAAGGTCCATCCCCCACATCACAAAAGAAGAATAAAGTCAATGGAATTGCTTGTAAACCTCTGAAACGGTCGTCTCAAGGCATGAATGAAGGGTACAGAAAAAAATTCTGCTGCCTTGAAAGTCCCAGGCCTAGGCCTTCATCATCTGTAAATATAAAAAGCTTTGAACCACCAGAATTCTTCCTAAAGCTGGCTGGATGTCAAAACTGAGCAATTGGGCGAGAAGGGTCTTAGTCATGAGGTGACCAAGAACCCGATGGTCACTCTGTTAGAGCTAAAACATTTTTCTGTGGCAAGAGGAGAACCTTCTAGAAGGACAACCATCTCTGCAGCAATCCACCAATCAGGCCTGTATGGTACAGTGGCCAGACGGAAGCCATATTTTAGTAAATGTTTTTCAAAATGTATCTGAATGACTTTGTCTATGAGAAACAAAATGATCAGGTCTGATGAGACACAGATTGAAGTCTTTGGTGTGAATGCCAGGCGTCATGTTTGCAGGAAACCAGGCACCGCTCATCATCATACCATCTCTACAGTAAATCATGGTGGTGGCAGCATCATGCTGTGGGGATGCTTATCAGAAGAATGAACTGGGAAACTAGTCAAGATGAAAACATTCTTCAGAGCTCTCTTGAACTCAGACTTGGGCGCCGGTTCATCTTTCAGCAGGACAACGAATCTAAGCACACAGCCAATACATCAAAGGAATGCCTTCAAGACAACTCTGTAAATGTCCTTGGGTGCCCCAGCCAGAACCCAGACTTGAATCCAATTAAACATCTCTGGAGAGATCTGAAAATGGCTGTGCACCGACTGGTCCCATCCAACCTGATGGACATTGAGAGGTGCTGCAAAGTGGAATGGGCCAAACTACCCAAAGATAGGTGTGCCAAGCTTGTGGCACCATGGTCAAAAAGACTTGAGGCTGTAATTGCTGCCAAAGGTGCAACAACAAAGTATTGATCAAAGGCTGTGAATACCTATGTACATGTGATAACGTAGTTGTTTTTTTTCCAAATAAATCTGCAAAATGTTCTAAAAAAAACAATTGCATAATGGGGTATTGTGTGTAGAAATTTGAGGACAAGAATAAATCAATTCCATTTCGGTATGAAGCTCTAACTGTCACGGCCTCAGTGTGCATTTATGTGTGCACTGCGCTGAGCCGGGCGCGCGTCAGTCATGCTGCAGCAAACAACTGCAATCAATCGCCAGCAATCGGCGCACCTGTCACTGATCAGTGGACCTGCTTTTATAATTCAGAAAGAGCCTGCTGTCCTGCGCCAGAACATAGCTACCTGTTTCCTACAGTAAGCCCACACGTCAGTTCTATGCTCTTTGTGCTTTCTCCCTGGTCGTGTGTATCGTCTCGTGTCGTCCTTGTCGTTCCAACAGCATAACTCCGTTCCCGCGTCACGAGCTGTGCGTCTCGGCTCCCCGGGTTCCCTGTATATCCCTGACTGCCCCTTGGATCTTGACCTCCCGCCTGGACACGGACCTTTGACGCTTCTCTATCGCCCCCGACTTCCTGGCTATCTCACAGACCTATGTGACTGTCCTGCTCCTTTTCGACTTTGCCTCTCGCTCAACACGCCGGCAACACTCAGCAATTCATTCCCACACATAGTCACAATTCATGCACTTTTATTAGTTCACACACTTCATTTCTGATTATTATATATTGTGAGTATAAAATAAATAAACATAATGTTAAACAACGTCCCTCCCGTCTGTGCCGTCTCCTTTCTCCTGTACACATAACAGTAAAATAACAAAGTGTGGAACAAGTGAAGCGCTGTCAATACTTTCCAGATGCACTATATGATTATAATAATGATAATCTTACATTAATCCGATTATCAAGAAACAACTTTAATTAAAAAAAAATCCCATACAAAATCAATTACAAGCTGCATGTTGCATGCAAAAACCTTATTAAATTATATGTTGTGGGGGGGAGTGGCTTGCGGACCTGCAGCGAAGCGGGGTGTGCCAGGATCGGCTTCGAGATTAGCGGCAGGTGCGTAGATGACACAGCTGAAAGTGTTTGTCTGACCACCTGTCGCTCTGTTAAAGGCAGCAGTCAGGAAGGAGAGGGGAGTTGGATGGTGTAGAACGAAGCCGAGCGCGAGCAAGACACGTCACTGGAGAAAAAAACATTTGTGTGCTCACTTGAGAAAAAAGACAGCTGCTGAAAAGCAACCAGAAGACTTTGCACATTTATTAAAAAATAAAACTCTTGTAAACCTGAAAGAGCCTGGGATGTCGATGATTTTTAGTCCAACGAACCCGAAAGAGAAGGACCTCCACGTTTGTATTTTACAAATCTAGTTTCAACCAAATTTGGTATATAATTATTTTTTAATGCATGTAATCATACTGAGTATGTATGTGGGGCAGTCATGTTTGGTTTAGGGAGGAGTAGGGGCCCTTCAGGAGTCTAATAATAATTGTCAGGCTTGATCAAAAGATAGGACTCAGATGCAGAGTAGGGAATAATTCGGCGGGCTTTTATTTTGAAAGCTTCCTTTCACCTCCAGAGTTAGGGCAATTTAATTTAGGCTATAATTAAACTAGTCGGCGAAAAAGGTTCCAAAAAAAGGAACAACCGGAAATCACTCTGAAAGGAGGAAAACACAAAAACAATGATGAACTATACTTAGCGCCGTATCTTCTATAAAACTTATTATAAACACAAAATGTTCCAACGGGAGGAAAAAACAATGGCTAGGTAACTTCTACACCAGGGGTCTCAAACTCAAATACAGAGTGGGCCAAAATTCTAAACTGAACAAAGCCCCGGGCCAAAGTTGAACAACTTAACATTTTAATAGGGACCCAAACAAGTTTTGCATTGAATATTGAACATGCAAGGCTTATATAACTTTATAGTGACATGCAAAATCGAGTTTTGTTGGTAGCGGGGGTGTATATTGTGGCGTCCCGGAAGAGTTAGTGCTGCAAGGAGTTCTGGGTATTTGTTCTGTTGTGTTTATGTTGTGTTACGGTGCAGATGTTCTCCCGAAATGTATTTGTCATTCTTGTTTGGTGTGGGTTAACAGTGTGGTGTGACAGTGTTAAAGTTGTTTATACGGCCACCCTCAGTGTGACTTGCATGGCTGTTGACCAAGTATGGTTGCATTCACTTGTGTGTGTGTAGAAGCCGCATATATTACGTGACTGTGCCGGCACGCTGTTTGTATGGAGGAAAAGCGGACGTGACGACAGGTTGTAGAAGTGGATGCTAAAAGCAGTAACTTTAAGGCACGCCCCCAATATTGTTGTCCGGTTGGAAATTTGGGAGAATGGTTGCTCTGGGAGATTTTCAGGGTGGGCACTGAAATTCGGGATTTTCCTGGAAAAATCGGGAGGGTTAGCAAGTATGAAAATTAGCGTTGAATACGGTGATACATTGCCACTGTGATACACCGCCAGCTCTAATGTTAATTTATTATTGCCTCAAGGGCCAAATGAAATTACACGGCGGGCCAAATATGGCCCGTGGGCCAGAGTTTGACACCCATGTTCTACACTGTCTCTAATCTAATAAAGGTTAACAAAAATGTCACTTGAAAAATTGAGGAAAAGAAAGAACTAAGAAACGCTAAAAAATCACCGCTTCGGCTGTAAAACTAAATAACACAAAACCACTCTGCGGTTGAGGAGAAAAAGAAGACTCAAAATATCAACGAAGGAATTCAGGATCAAGGTATTCAAACACGAGACGAGGCAAGGCATGGACAGGATAATAGAGAAGCACGAATAAACGAGACAAAATGGCACAGAGCAAAGGGAGGCGTGGGCTTATAAGACACATGAGGGTAATGGGGAACAGGTTGAAAAAAATCAGGGGTGAGGGATGACGTCAGACTGATGACACAAAAGGAAGGGCGAGTGATCTGAAACGAGAGGAGTTACTTTTCAAACTAGAACATGCAATTCACAAGACAGAAGAAACCAAGACCGGACATCCCTCAATAATCAATCAATCAATCAATCAATCAATGTGTACTTATATAGCCCTAAATCACTAGTGTCTCAAAGGGCTGCACAAACCACTGGGACATCCTCGGTAGGCCCACATAAGGGCAAGGAGAAATTCACACCCTGTGGGACGTCGGTGACAATGACTATGAGAACCTTGGAGAGGAGGAAAGCAATGGATGTCGAGCGGGTCTAACATGATACTGTGAAAGTTCAATCCATAATGGATCCAACACAGTCGCAAGAGTCCAGTCCAAAGCGGATCCAACACAGCAGCGAGAGTCCCGTTCACAGCGGAGCCAGCAGGAAAACATCCCAAGCGGAGGCGGATCAGCAGCGCAGAGATGTCCCCAGCCGATACGCAGGCAAGCAGTACATGGCCACCGGATCGGACCGGACCCCCTCCACAAGGGAGAGTGGGACATAGGAGAAAAAGAAAAGAAACGGCAGATCAACTGGTCTAAAAAGGGTGTCTATTTAAAGGCTAGAGTATACAAATGAGTTTTAAGGTGAGACTTAAATGTTTCTACTGAGGTGGCATCTCAAACTTTTACCGGGAGGGCATTCCAGAGTACTGGAGCCCGAAATGAAAACGCTCTATAGCCCACAGACTTTTTTGGGCTTTGGGAATCACTAATAAGCCGGAGTCCTTTGAACGCAGATTTCTTGCCGGGACATATGGTACAATACAATCGGCAAAATAGGATGGAGCTAGACCGTGTAATATTTTATACGTAAGTAGTAAAACCTTAAAGTCACATCTTAAGTGCACAGGAAGCCAGTGCAGGTGAGCCAGTACAGGCGTAATGTGATCAAACTTTCTTGTTCTTGTCAAAAGTCTAGCAGCCGCATTTTGTACCAACTGTAATCTTTTAATGCTAGACATGGGGAAACCCGAAAATAATACGTTACAGTAGTCGAGGCGACGTAACAAACGCATGGATAATGATCTCAGCGTCTTTAGTGGACAGAATGGAGCGAATTTTAGCGATATTACGGAGATGAAAGAAGGCCGTTTTATTAACGCTTTTAATGTGTGACTCAAAGGAGAGAGTTGGGTCAAAGATAACACCCAGATTCTTTACCGTGTCGCCTTGTTTAATTGTTTGGTTGTCAAATGTTAGAGTTGTATCATTAAATAGAGGTCGGTGTCTAGCAGGACCGATAATCAGCATTTCCGTTTTTTTGGCGTTGAGTTGCAAAAAGTTAGCGGACATCCATTGTTTAATTTCATTAAGACACGCAAAACAATATTAAAGACCAAAATAGGGCCACAAAAAATATTGTTTAGGGCCCAAAGGTTACCAGTGTTTTACCAACCATGGCTCCTTGCCTGATAAAGGGTCACTGGAGGAAACTAAACTACTTTATTTTCTCAGTGAATTGTTACAGTCCCTTGACTTCCATTTGGAGCTGAAAGGAAGTATTTGGCAGTGCGCATGAATTTGATGCAATACCGTCGCAATCGTCCCTCATTGACATTCAGACATGTTTCCATCCATCAGCTCATTGGCTCTGACACTTAGAGCTTATTTGTGCGACAGATGGAATCACGTGACACTGATGACTCAACATCCAGACGTGGCGAGTTATGCATGCAGCACCAACACGTCTGCAATATGAACCCGGCTGTTCCCGTCCGTTCACACTGTAAACACATTTGTGAGTAAAATGCTTTTTTTTTTTTTTTTATGGCGTGCCAGTCCACATCTGACATTGTCACCAAATGTCAGTTCAGGGATTAAATTGGTTAATCTGAATGATTTACATTGTCATCTGGCTGGCCTGATAGGAGTGAAATGCCGTCTATTATATTGTTACTGACAAATTGACACATTAAATCACCATCAGGGACAACGCTTTTACCATTTTCATGCACCTGAGCCACATTTGCCTCAGGCCAGGTTTGGAATTGATCATAGATTTCCGGTGAGTTCTGTGTTACTTTGGAGTAGTGTTGTAACGATACCAATATTTTGGTACCGGCACTAAAAATATTTCGATACTTTTAGGTACTTTTCTATATAAAGTGGGACAAAAAAAATAGCATTATTGGCTTTATTTTAACTAAAAAAAATCCAAGGGTACATTAAACATGTTTCTTATTGCAATTGAATCCTTAAATAAAACAGTGAACTACTAGAAAACTTGTCTTTTAGTAGTAAGTAAACAAACAAGGGCTCCTAATTAGTCTGCTGACGTATGCAGTAACATATTATGTCATGGGTGTCAAACTCTGGCCCGCGGGCCAAATTTGGCCTGCCGTGTAATTTCATTTGGCCCTTGAGGCAATAATAAATTAACATTAGAGCTGGCCCGCCGGTATTATCCAATGGCAGTGCCGTTGTATCACCGCATTCAACGATAATTCTCATACTTGCCAATCCTCCAGATTTTTCCAGGAGAATCCCGAATTTTGGTGCCCCCCCCGAAAATCTCCCGGGGCAACCATTCTCCCGAATTCCACCCGGACAACAATATTGGGGGCGTGCCTTAAAAGTACTGCTTTTAGCATCCTCTACAACCTGTCGTCACGTCCGCTTTTCCTCCATACAAACAGCGTGCCGGCCCAGTCACGTAATATATGCGGCTTCTACACACACACAAGTGAATGCAATGCATACTTGGTCAACAGCTATACAGGTCACACTGATGGTGGCCGTATAAACAACTTTAACACTGTTACACCACACTGTGAACCCACACGAAGCAAGAATGACAAACACATTTCGGGAGAACATCAACACCGTAACACAGGGGTCGGGAACCTTTTTGGCTGAGAGAGCCATGAAAGACAAATATTTTAAAGTGTATTTCCGTGGGAGCCATATCATATTTTTTAACACTGAATACAACTAAATGCTTTTTTTTTTTTTAAGTAAGACCAACATTTTTAGAGTATAATAAGTCTCTAATTCTTTTTAATAAAATTGTTATTTCTAGAACAGGTGCGGTAGAAAACGGTTGGATGGATTATTACGCATGAGAATGTTTTATATTTTGAACGTTATGCGACTTGTCCAGGGTGTACCTTGCCTTCCGCCCGATTGTAGCTGAGATAGGCGCCAGCGCCCCCCCGCGACCCCGAAAGGGAATAAGCGGTAGAAAATGGATGGATGGATGGATGTTTAACATCGTGATTACCAGCAAAATGATTCATTACTTATTGTGTTAAGCAATGTCAGCTAAGATTTATCTGAGAGCCAGATGCAGTCATCAAAAGAGCCACATCTGGCTCTAGAGCCATACCTTCCCTACCCCTGCCGTAACACAACAAAAACATAACAGAACAAATACCCAGAACTCCTTGCAGCACTAACTCTTCCGGGACGCTACAATATACACCCCCACTACCAACAAAACTAGATTTTGCATGTCACTATAAAGTTATATAAGCCTTTCGTTTTTCAATATTCAATGCAAACCTTGCTTGGGTCCCTATTAAAAGGTTAAGTTGTTCAACCTTGGCCCTCGGCTTTGTTCAGTTAAAAAATTTGGCCCACTCTGTATTTGAGTTTGACACCACTGTATTATGTCATTTATCATTCTCTTATTTTGTCAAAATTATTAAGGACAAGTGGTAGAAAATGTATTATTAATATACTAGTTTATTAACTGTTAATATCAGCTTACTTTCTCTTTTAACATATTATATCTACACTTCTGTTAAAATGTAATAATCACTTATTCTTCTGTTGTTTGATACTTTACACTAATTTTGGATGATACCACAAACGTGGGTATCAATCCGATACCAAGTAGTTACAGGATCATACATTGGTCATATTCAAAGTCCTCATGTCTCCAGGAACATATTTCCTGAGTTTATAAACAATATAGATTTTTAAAAAACGAAAACAGATGTGATGCCAAAAAATATCGATGTAATCATAATAGTATCGACTAGATACGTGTCTGTACTTGATATCATTATAGTAGATGTTAGGTGTTGATCCACCATTGGGGTTTGTTTACATTTTGACACCGGTGAGCTACGGTGTGTACGGATGTTAAGCTATTCCTCGTCCTGCAGGGATGATACTTGTAAGAAACTTTCGAGACAAGGATTAGTGATTTAGAAGTCGCTAAAACACTGCAGACAGCGGATGGACATTAGCCGCTATCTAGTTAGCCATGTCTTGAAGCACCTCCTCCTGAGGGTGTTTCAGTGTTATAACTTAACCTATATGGTTAGTTTTTAGGCCAAAATGCCTCCGTTATCTCTTTTCTCTCTACACACTGTGTCTGATTGTAAGTACTCAGTATTTGTATGCTGCCGAACATGCTCCTCTGCTCGTAAAACCAGCAATACCATGACGTGACTTCAACACGTTACGTTTCATAGACGGTATTCTACCGAAAATTATTCATTAGTATCGTAGAACTATGCTAATACCGGTATACCGTAAAACCCCACTTTGGAGTCTAAAATGTGTTTTGTTTTGTTGGGCTATGGATGTGTCCTTGCTCTGGAAAAAAAAAACTAACTAGAAACAGCAAACTCTTGAGAGAATACATTTCACTTCGGGCAAATAGGTAACTTCATCTGTTTTGTAGGAGCCATTTTTTTCTCACGGGAGGATAACGCCACCAAACACTCACCTGTCAATTTGATTCAAGAACTCCTTCATTCCGCACTCCATCCCGCCGTATAATCACTCGCCATACAGCAATAAATGGTGTCTGTCTATTACCTCGCCACTTCTATTTTAGCAACCTCTCTGTGTCTGTAATGTATATTTTCTGCTGGATCTAGTCTCTATTTCAGGGTTTTTCAACCACTATGTACAGTAATGTCAACTACTCAGGTTGAAAATATTTTTGCAAACCAGTAATTATAATCCGCAACGAGTAACCGTGTAATACTCTTCCATATCAACAGGTATCAGCAGGAAGCTAATTGCTTTGTAGACGTCAGGAACATGGTGTGTCGTGATCACAATATGCGGGAGGCAGCATGTAGGTAAAAAGGTATCCAACACTCATACAAAAAAAAAAAAAGGCGAGTGCTGCTAAGTGCCGCTAAGAAAAGGCATTGAAGTTTAGGGATGACTATGCAACACTAAAACTGAACTGGATGCAAAGTACACAAAAACAGAATGCTGGACGACAGCAAAGACTTACAGAATGTGGAGCAGACGGCGTCCACAAAGTACATCCGTACATGACATGGCAATAAACAATGTCCACACAAAAAAGGATAACGTCCGTGCAACTTAAAGGCCTACTGAAATGAGATTTTGTTATTTAAACGGGGACAGCAGGTCCATTCTATGTGTCATACTTGATCATTTCGCGATATTGCCATATTTTTGCTGAAAGGATTAGGTAGAGAAAATTGACGATAAAGTTCGCCCATTTTGGTACTTCCTGAAAAAGCTTCGCCTTTACTGGAAGTCGCAGACGATGACGTCACATGTTGATGGCTCCGTATATATTTACATTGATTTTAATGGGAGTCTTCAACAAAAACAGTTATTAGGACAGAGAAAACGACAATGTCCCCATTAATTTGAGCAAGGATGAGGATATTGATAGCGACAGACTAGAAAAATAAATAAAAATAAAGGAGTTAAACAAAAAAAAAACGCGTTAGCATTGGGACGTATTCCGATGTTTTTAAAGACATTTACTAGCATAATTCTGGGAAATCCCTTATCTTTCTGATGTGTTGCTAGTGTTTTAGTGAGTTAAATAGTAGCAGATAGTCGGAAGGGTTTCTCCACGGTTGGGTGTTGACATGCAGTGTCTCAGGCGAGTCGACTACAGCTATGGACGGCACAAGCTCAGCTTTTATCCGGTAAGAACTGACTTTTTAACCACAATTTTCTCACCGAAACCTGCTGGTTGACATGTGGTCTGGATCCATGTCTGCTTGACCGCGCTCTGATCCATATTAAATTTTCACCTCCGTTAATTTTAAACAAGAATCACCGTGTGTTTGTGTGGCTAAAGGCTAAAGCTTCCCAACTCCATCTTTCTACTGTGACTTCTCCAATATTAATTGAACAAATTGCAAAAGATTCAGCAACACAGATCTCCAAAATACTGTGTAATCATGCCCTTAAAGCAGATGACTTTTACCTCGTACTTCCTAAAACCCTGTGACGTCACGCGTACACGTCATCATTACACAACGTTTCTAGGATGAAACTCCCGGGAAATTTAAAATTGTAATTTAGTAAACTAAAAATGCCGTATTGGCATGTGTTGCAATGTTAATATTTCATCATTGATATACATATCAGACTGCGTGGTGGGTAGTAGTGGGTTTCAGTAGGCCTTTAAATATTCTTGATTGCGAAAACAAAGCAGGTGTGGAGAGTAGCCTTCAAGGACGACATGAAACTGCTACAGGAAAATACCAACACAAGAGGAAAAGCCACCAAAATAAGAGCGCAAGACAAGAACTAAAACACTACACACAAGAAAACACCCCAAAACTCCAAAAATGTCACGGCGTGATGGAACAGGTGGTGACAGTACACCTACTTTGAGACAAGAGCTATAATGATGCATGCTTGGTTATGGTTGGAATTCATATCCAACAATCATGAGAACGTCTTTTTATTGTCAATGTCGGCTACGGAGTTTATTTTTTTAATGTTTTCTGCTGGTGGTGTGCCTCAGAATATTGTCAATGAAAACAATGTGCCTTGGCTCAGAAAAGGTTGAAAAACACTGCTCCATTTTTTTTTTTGCTGCAACTAAAACAAACTGAATTATTGTACATGGTAATTGGGGTTTGTGATATATTGTATATCCATCCATCCATCCATCTTCTTCCGCTTATCCGAGGTCGGGTCGCGGGGGTAGCAGCCTAAGCAGGGAAACCCAGACTTCCCTTTCCCCAGCCACTTCGTCTAGCTCTTCCCGGGGGATCCCGAGGCGTTCCCAGGCCAGCCGGGAGACAGTCTTCCCAACGTGTCCTGGGTCTTCCTTGTGGCCTCCTACCGGTTGGACGTGCCCTAAAAACCTCCCTAGAGAAGCGTTCGAGTGGCATCCTGACCAGATGCCCGAACCACCTCATCTGGCTACTCTCGATGTGGAAGAGCAGCGGCTTTACTTTGAGTTCCTCCCGGATGACAGAGCTTCTCACCCTATCTCTAAGGAAGAGCCCCGCCACACGGCGGAGGAAACTCATTTCGGCCGCTTGTACCCGGGATCTTATCCTTTCGGTCATGACCCAAAGCTCATGACCATAGGTGAGGATGGGAACGTAGATCGACCGGTAAATTGAGAGCCTTGGCTTCCGGCTCAGCTCCTTCTTCACCACAACTGATCGGTACAACGTCCACATTACTGAAGACGCCGCACCGATCCGCCTGTCAATCTCACGATCCACTCTTCCCTCACTCGTGAACAAGACTCCTAGGTACTTGATCTCCTCTACTTGGGGCAGGGTCTCCTCCCCAACCCGGAGATGGCACTCCACCCTTTTCCGGGAGAGAACCATGGACTCGGATTTGAAGGTGCTGATTCTCATTCCGGCCGCTTCACACTCGGCTGCGAAGCGATCCAGTGAGAGCTGAAGATCCCGGCCAGATGAAGCCATCAGGACCACATCATCTGCAAAGAGCAGAGACCTAATCCTGCGGCCACCAAACCGGAACCCTTCAACGCCTTGATAATATATTGTATATATTGTATAAAAATATAATATAATATAATATATCAGTATATATTGTATACTGTATATACAATATGTAAATATTACATATATGTTATATTTTATACTGCTACTATGGTACATTTTTATTACATGCATTATCCTTTCCACCCTTACCACTTCCATCCTGTGTGACTGAGCTACTGTGTGGAACAATCGATGATTGTGTGCTGGCGAACGTGCTCGTCTGCTTGTAATCCAGCAATGTCAGGACGTGACTTGACGCAGGCGCGGGGGGAGCGGTACTTTTTAGAGACGCTATCGTACTGAAAACGATTCATTAGTATCGCGGACACACTTTTTTGTTCTTATTGATGCTTTTATTTTTCTTCTGTATTGTGTAGTTATAATTATATGCTTTTACTTTTAACTGTATTGAATTTGTGGATGTAACACCGCGGTGAGGTATGTCTGGTCTTGGTTTCTTCTGTCTTGTGAATTTCATGTTTTAGTTTGAAAAGTAACTCCTCTCGTTTCAGATCACTTACCCTTACTTTAGTGTCATCAGTCTGACGTCATCACTGAACCCTGATTGTTTTCACCTGTTCCCCATTACCCTCATGTGTCTTATAAGCCCACGCCTCCCTTTTTTCTGTGCCAGATGGTCTTGTTTTTGTTGGGGAAACTACGAATTTGCACTGAAAATGTTTTTTTAATGACACTGTATATAGTGAAATGCAATTGCTGCCAATTACAGTAAATCCCAGACAATAAGCCCTTACTTTTTTCCAGATGCTTCGCCCCCTGCGGCTTATAAAACGGTGCGGTTACTTTATCAATGTCAGTCAATCAATGTTTATTTATACAGCCATAAATCATCCATCCATCCATCCATTTTCTACAGCTTATTCCCTTTTGGGATCGCGGGGGCCTCTGCCGCCTATCTCAGCTACAATCGGGCGGAAGTCGGGGGTACACCCTGGACAAGTCGCCACGTCATCGCAGGGCCAACACAAATAGACAACATTCACACTCAGAGTCACATTCACACACTAGGGCCAATTTAGTGTTGCCAATCAACCTATCCCCAGGTGCATGTCTTTGGAAGTGGGAGGAAGCCGGAGTACCCGGAGGGAACCCACGCATTCACGGGGAGAACATGCAAACTCCACACAAAAAGATCCCGAGCCTGGATTTGAACCCAGGACTGCAAGATATTCGTATTGTGAGGCAGACGAACTAACCCCTTTGCCACCGTGAAGCCCGCCATAAATCATAAATGGCTCAAAGAGCTGCACAAGCCACAACAACTTCCTCGGTTCAGATCCCACATCAGGGCAAGGAAAAACTCAACCCGGTGGGATGACAATGAAAAACCTTGGAGAGGACCGCAGATGTGGGTGACAACGCCCCAGACCCCCTCTAGGGCGACCGGTTCAATGGACATTGAGTGGGTCGAGCATAATATTGTGAAAGTTGATCTAACATAATAGTGAGAGTCCAGTCCATAGTGGGCCCAGCAGGAGACCATCCTGAGCGGAGACAGGTCAGCAGCGCAGAAATGTCCCTAACCAAAGCACAGGCGAGCGGTCCACCCCAGGTCCCGCCTCTGGACAGTTAGCACTTCATCCGTGACCACTGGACCTGTGGCCCCCCTCCACGGAGGAGAGGGGGGCAGAGCAGAAAAGAAAATAAACATCAGATCAACTGGTCTAAAAGGGGGGTTTATTTAAAGGCTAGAGTATACAAATGAGTTTTAAGATGGGACTTTAATGCTTTTACTGAGGTAGCATCTCTAACTGTTACCGGGAGGGCATTCCAGAGTACTGGAGCCCGAATAGAAAATGCTCATTAGCCCGCAGACTTTTTTGGGGCTCTGGGAATCAATAAAAATCTATGGATTTTATTTGCTGCAGGCCATAATGCAAAAGGTTTTCATAAAACACAAGCAAAGATAATGAAAAGGTGTGTTATTTTTTGTGCTACAGCGCCATCTTTTGGAGGTGTTCGCTCATTGCAGGTGCTGCGAGATGAACGTCCATGGTATTTCCTTGTTTGGAGCTTTGATACAAGTGCCGTTCCGTCTTTATGTCGTCCATATTGTTTCTACTCCTATGGATTATTCATTCATTACTCAAAGCAACGTATGTAAGTTTTACAATTCAACTAAAACTATTCATACTTACAAATCTGTCCCATGTGTGATGTCTGTGGGACTGTTTTCATGCATATCCGTGCGTGCGGTCGTGATGTAACCAAGCTAGCGTCAGTAGCATTAGCAAATATGCTAACACGTTTTACAAGTGTCTGTGTTTCATTAATTTACCATTGCAATTTTTCAGTTTCACAAATTACTCAGTAAACTCACCAAAACGTCACTGTGGAGTTATTGAGTCTGTTTGGCTGATTGGAAAGCTAGCTTCGGCAGCTAGTGGGGCCATGACGATGACTTCTGTTTTTTCTGAACAGCCGTTTTACTGCCTTATTACAGATATCATTTGGAAACTTTTAAGGTAAATAAATAAACACTTAAAAAAGCTTTCTATGTAAATAACTAATTTCACAAAGTATATATCGGCGGTGTATAGTTTGGTACGGCTAATATATGAACAACTATTATTGAATTTTTCTAAAATGTATTGAGTGTAGCTTCTATACCGTTGCACTTTATAATCCGGAAAACATGGTACATTGTTCAAGGAATGGCCATTTGATAGTGTCAATCAACAGCAATCATTAACATTGTTGTATTTAAGTTATGATTTCATTGGGCAAGTTTGGTGTTTTTGCTCAACTCCAGTACAAAAATCACTTGCTGAATGTCTTCATCAGATCATAGCATTGAAAATGGTATGGCAATCAGTGACCAAGCACAGGTCACACCACTGATAGAACAAGGTCAGACTAACCACACACGTAAAAATGGATGTGATTTTAATTATATGTGTCTAAGGGAGAAATCTCCAGCCAAGACCAGGGAATATAACGGATGTTACAAGAGAATGCATACGTGACGGACTCCCAGCCGTCACCGTGTGGCTTCCGAGGACACTTGACACACGACGCGTCGGAGCAGGTTTGATTTACTTTTATTTGTTCGCACAACCTTTCTTCGGGCCAGTGGATCGCGCTCATTTCTAGTGCGCCGGTCCTGCTTCCTGGTCGCGCTGCACCTTTCGGTGCTCGCCTGCTGCGTCTGTGGCGGGGACTCATCTTGCCGTGCTCTGGTGTCGTGCTCGTGGTCGGGTTGCCGTGGTTTCCTCCTCTCTCTCTCTCAATCGTGCCCCCTTCGCCTCTCTTAATGTCTAGGAGCAGATGCGCAGATTTTGAGCAGGTGTGTGTCCTACGCACCTGACTCCGATTGCCGTCCTGCCGCTCCGTGTGCGTCACGCCTCTCCTCGCCCCTGCATGCCCCGCCTTCTGGCCTCCATTCTGGTCCGGAACGCCTCTGTCCGCCCGCTGTCGGCCCGTTGGCTGGGTCTCTCCACAGCATACTTGTCCAGCATCATCAGAGCCTGAGCCTGCAAGGGAGGCACAATGCCATGCTGCGTTGCTGTGATGGAACCGCAGGGGGACAGTAACCCTAAGGCTACAACACCCCACTCAAGTCACCAAATGCCAAATGTGCATCTGCGAAGCAGTCAATGTTCTGGTCTCTTTAAAAAGAAATGATACGAGTCCGCCATGAGAAGCAGATGTTGTATTGCTGCCAACTTGCACTGATTTCCTCTGTGGCGTCTGTGGCGTCTGTGACGCGATCCATCTTTAACAAAAAGGGCTCCGAAACACACGGCGAGCATAACTCACTACAAAGTACTAAATATTGCATTTGAAAACCAAATTGCTATCTCTGGATGAGGCATACTCCGTTGATAAATAAATTAGGTTTCTCACATCTTGCTGTAAGGAGCATTTGGGTGCCATATATTATGTCATTTTCAAACCAAACAAGTCCAACTAAGATGTTATTGTGACGGACTTCCTGCCGTCCTGGTGTGGGTTGCGGTGCCATCCAATACATGACACATCGTAGCACGTTTGACTTGAGTTTATTATTTCAATACACATCATTACGTCTTCTTTCCTGTCTTTCGCGTCACTTTGCACTGCGCGGGCGCTTCCTGCTTCTGGTTGCGGGGCACCTTGTCGTGTCCGGGGTTTGCATCTGTGGCGGGGGTTCATCGTCTCTCGGGTATTGTCTTTTCCGGTGGTTCCTTCTCCTACTTCTCCCTAGATTGCTCCTCCTTCCCCCTTTATATGCTGCAGCAGCAGATGGAGAGATTGAGAGCAGGTGTGTGGTGTACGCACCTGACTCAAATTGCTGCTGTCGTGCCGCTCTGCGTGGCACGCCTCTCCTCTCTGCTGTATGCCCCGCCTCCTGGCCTCCATCTTTGTCAGGACAGCTGCTCCTCTCAGCCCGCCGGCTGCGTCTCTCCACAATTATATGAGTTGGGAAATTGTGTTGGATGTAAATATGAACGGAATAGAATGATTTGCTATTTTTTTTTCAACCCATATTCAGTTGAATATGCTACAAAGTCAACATATTCGATGTTCAAACTGATAAACATTTTTTGTTGTTGTTGCAAATAATCATTAACTTTAGAAGTTGATGCCAGCAACACGTGACAAAGAAGTTGGGAAAGGTGGCAATAAATACTGATAAAGTTGAGGAATGCTCATCAAACACTTATTTGGAACATACTACAGGTGTGCAGGCTAATTGGGAACAGGTGGGTGCCATGATTGGGTATAAAAACAGCTTCCCCAAAAAATGCTCAGTCCTTCACAAGAAAGGATGGGGTGAGGTACACCCCTTTGTCCACAACTGCGTGAGCAAATAGTCAAACAGTTTAAAAACACCGTTTCTCAAAGTGCAATTGCAAGAAATTTAGTGATTTCAACATCTACGGTGCATAATATCATCAAAAGGTGCAAAAAGCATTTGAGTGCCATCTATTATGTCATTTTCAAACCAAACAAGTCCAACTAAGATGTTTGGAATTTTTCGACCTTGGCCGAATCCTGCACTTTACCATGAATGTGTGTTTTTTATATGCTGCAAACAAATTAAACAAGGTTCAGTCATTTGCTGAAATCGAAGCAAAACAAAGCGAAACCGATCCTAAACAAAAACTGACAGCTCATTCAGAAAATAGCATCAAACAGAATGAAGCAGCCTGACTGTGGCTACAGACGCTCGGAGCAATCTCCCCTGACTGAATCCCTGCGGCGCAATTCAATTCTGTATCACTGCAGGCGGCCCGTGACTCCCAGTGATCCGAGAGCCATGAAAGGTTGGCAAGGCAAGCGTGAGGTATCCCTTTTTGAAGACCAGAAGAACCACAACTCTGCAAATAGGCTGCCTGCAACAGTGGTTTACTGTAAAACCAACGATGAACCGTCCCCTATTGCCACGCAAACGTCAGCGCCTACCATTTGGGTCAGTTGAAGATATAATGAGTGTAGGACAGCATGACAATATGAAGAGATGTTTTTTTTGTGATTTGACAGGGTAAGATGAAGACGTATTTTTTATTGTTGCTGGCATCTCTGCTTTGTGTCAGCAGTTTCTACTGAATAGCTGCTGACAGGTCACTGTAACATTTATGTGTTCTGGTTAGGCTTAAAAATAAAATAATAATGACTGTAATGTAACTGTCGCCTGCCCTGTGCAAAAATACAGATGACTGTTAAGGGATGACGAAAGTAATGTGAAGAAAACACAATTTCAATCATCAATCAATCAAAGTGTATTTATATAGCCCTTAATCACAAGTATCTCAAAGGGCTGCACAAGCCACATCAGGGCAAGAAAAACTTAACCCAATGAGAAACCTTGCAGGGGACCGCAAATGTGGGGACCCCCCACAGTGCAGTTGACGTAGAGTGGATCTAGTTAATAGTGTGTGAGTCCAGTCCATAAAGGAGCCAGCAGGGGACCATTTTGAGTGGAGACAAGTCAACAGCGTAGAGACGTCCCCAACTGATGCACAGAGGAGCGATCCACCCCGGATACCGACTTTGAACAGCTAGCGCGTCATCTGTGGTCACTTAATAATCTCACCACACAGGAGAGGAGGGCAGAGCAGAAAAGAGACGGCAGATCAACTGGTCTAATAGGGGGGTCTATTTAAAGCCTAGCGCATACAAATGAGTTTTAAGATGGGACTTAAATGCTTTTACCGAGGTAGATTCTCGGACTGTTACCGGGAGGGCATTCCAGAGTACTGGAGCCTGAATAGAAAACGATCTATAGCCCGCAGACCTTTTTGGGCTCTGGGAATCACTAGTAAGCTGGAGTTTTTCGAACGAAGATTTCTTGCCAGGACTTATGGTACAATACAATCGGCAAGATAGGCTGGAGCTAGACCGTGTAGTATTGTATACGTAAGTAGTAAAACCTTAAAGTCACATCTTGAGTGCACAGGAAGCCAGTGCAGGGGAGCCAGTATAGACGTAATATGATCAAACTTTCTTGTTCTTGTCAAAAGTCTAGCAGCCGCATTTTGTACCAACTGTAATCTTTTAATGCTACACATAGGGAGACCCGAAAATAATACGTTACAGTAATCGAGGCGAGACGTAACAAACGCATGGATAATGATCTCAGCGTCTTTAGTGGACAGAATGGAGCGAATTTTAGCGATATTACGGAGATGAAAGAAGGCCGTTTTAGTAATGCTTTTAATGTGTGGCTCAAAGGAGAGAGTTGGGTCGAAGATAATACCCAGATTCTTTACCGACTCGCCTTGTTTAATTGTTTGGTTGTCAAATGTTAAAGTTGTATTATTAAATAGAGGTCGGTGTCTAGCAGGACCGATAATCAGCCTTTCCGTTTTTTTGGCGTTGAGTTGCAAAAAGTTAGCGGACATCCATTGTTTAATTTCATTAAGACACGCCTCCAGATAGGACGGAGCTAGACCGTTTAGTATTTTATATGTGAGGAGTAAAACCTGTAAGTCGCATCTTAAGTGCACATGAAGCCAGGGCAGGTGAGCCAGGATGGACGTAACTTGTAGAAGTTGGGAAATAATTTAATGTTGTTTGACTCTGTTCCACAGTCAGGTAAATGTTGATTTTAACATGTTTAGTGTGACTGATTTCCGTTCATGTAAAGATAGAGTTTGTTAAAGAGGAAGTGCACTTTCTTGGCAATTTTGCCTATCATTCACAACCATTTTAAAAGACAGGACAACGGATGCATTTTCTAAACATATAACATTTAAACAAATGCGATCAAAAGTCAGTTTTCAATGGAGCCTAAAGCCCCTCTATTCTGCCTATAAAGGTCTTGAAAAACATGTAAACACCTTCATGAAGGTTTACTTTACATGATGTAAGCATATATGTAATATAGTAACAGGCACATGTATGACAATATGTAATATTGACATATTTTGATCATTTCAAGAAAGCATCACCATTTTTTTTCCCCCCCAACAACATGACTGATTATTTCTCACTGCAGACTTCATGAGAGCCAACAAACATTTTAAAACCTCATTTACTGTACAAGGTCTGCTGTCATAAGGATGCCGACTGATCGAATCTTGTTATATTCTGACGCTGAGATCATTATCCATGCGTTTGTTACGTCTCGCCTCGATTACTGTAACATATTATTTTCGGGTCCCCCCATGTCTAGCATTAAAAGATTACAGTTGGTACAAAATGCGGCTGCTATACTTTTGACAAGAACAAGACAGTTTGATCACATTACGCCTGTACTGGCTCACCTGCACTGGCTTCCTGTGCACTTAAGATGTGACTTTAAGGTTTTACTACTTACGTATGAAATACTACACGGTCTAGCTCCAGCCTATCTTGCCGATTGTATTGTACCATATGTCCCGGCAAGAAATCTGTGTTCAAAGGACTTCGGCTTATAAGTGATTCCCAAAGCCCAAAAAAAGTATGCGGATGCGGATTACAGAGCGTTTTCATTTCGGGCTCCAGTACTCTGGAATGCCCTCCCGGTAACAGTTTGAGATTCCACCTCAGTAGAAGCATTTAAGTTTCACCTTAAAACTCATTTGTATAATCTAGCCTTTAAATAGACTCCCTTTTTAGACCAGTTGATCAGCCGTTTCTTTTCTTGTTCTCCTATGTCCCACTCTCCCTTGTGGAGGGGGTCCGGTCTGATCCAGTGGCCATTGATGACGTACTGGCTGTCCAGAGTCGGGACCCAGGATGGACCGCTTGCCTGTGTATCGACTTGGGACATCCCTGCGCTGCTGATCCGCCTCTGCTTGGGATGGTTTCCTGCTGTCTCCGCTGTGAACGGGACTCTCGCTGGCTCCGCTGTGAACGGGACTCTCGCTGCTGTGTTGGATCCACTTTGGACTGGACTCTCGTGGCTGTGTTGGATCCATTATGGATTGAACTTTCACAGTATCATGTTAGACCCGCTCGACATCCATTGCTTTCGTCCTCTCCAAGGTTCTCATAGTCATCATTGTCACTGACGTCCCACTGGGTGTGAGTTTTCCTCGCCCTTATGTGGGCCTACCGTAGTTGTTTGTGTTGTGGTTTGTGCAGCCCTTTAGACACTAGTGATTTAGGGCAATATAAGTAAACATTGATTGATTGATTGATTGATATTCCCGTTTGAATGAAAAATGACTCAAAATTGTCAGGAAGAAAAATTAAATGGATTCAAATATCTTTCTGTGTCGTTTTCGGCATAACCGGGTCTAAATTGGCTGTCAAAATGTAACTTGTTGGAATTTGCCTCAGTCGTCTTCTATACAGGTGTGATGCATGATTTCTGATCTACATTAGATTTCCAAGGAGCAGGGAAGCGAGGAAACAGCAGACCACTCGATGATGTAAACAGAGTAGCTTAAACCGGTGATCATGTTGCCGCTATACATATAGTTTCTCTGCGTTAGCGCTTTTAATAACAGTATCACTAACACTTTAATATTGAAGTCACAAAATGTAAATGGAGTATTGTTGGCGTCTTTTTGACAGTTATTTATTGTTTTTTTGGGGAGGAATAGAGGACCTCCCTTTGGCTCCCCTGTAAGCTTTTATTTATGTTTATTTACAAGTTAGAATGCATTGAGAAAAAATCAATTTGTCGTCATGTATTTCATAATGATTGTGAGCGATAGGCAAAGTTCCAAAAAATTGCACTTCCTCTTTAATTTTGTGAGACAGATATTTTGTTCCTTTAGCCAGGTCATTGTCATTTTGCCACTGTGGTTTCTGTTAAAACAGTCATTTATTCTGTGCTGAAAAGTCTCCATTAGAGTGTATTTTAGGTTGTTTATTTATCATCATTATTGTGTCACTGCCTTTAATTTGTTGCCTGTATTTTTTTCTCTCATTTTGTACATGGTACGCCATTTGAAAGAAATGTTAAAAAAGCCAGACATATGGCATGTTTCTAGTAAGTGTTTTTTAAAAAAAATAAACAATCAAACTGAGAGTTTTTTCTCTTGTTTGGTGGAATGTCGCACATTAAGTTATATATTCATATAATGTGGCTATAATAAATCAAGCTAATTTTGCTGCGTACGTTTCACTGTAGCTTGCTTCAATTCTATGGGAAAACTTAATGTAATAATAATTTCATCAAGAGTAACTTGTAGCTTAGCTTACTATATTTTCAGAGTAGCTTGCCCATCACTGGTTTTAGTCGACTAATTGGTGGTAGTGGGGGGTGTATATTGTAGCACCCCGGAAGAGTTAGTGCTGCAAGGGGTTCTAGGTTTTTGTTCTGTTGTGTTTATGTTGTGTTACGGTGCAAAAGTTCTCCCGAAATGTGTTTGTCATTCTTGTTTGGTGTGGGTTCACAGTGTGGCGCATATTTGTAACAATGTTAAAGTTGTTTATATGGCCACCCTCAGTGTGACCTGTATGGCTGTTGATCAAGTATGCGTTGCATTCACTTATGCGCGTCTCAAATATTATGTGACTGTGCCGGCCCCCTGTTTGTATGGAGGAAAAGGCCGACGTGACGACAGGTTGTTGAGGATGCTAAAGGCAGTGCCTTTAAGGCACGCCCCCAATATTGTTGTCTGGGTGGAAATTGGGAGAAATTCGAGAGAATGTTTGCCCCGGGAGATTTTCGAGACGGGCACTGAAATTCGCGAGTCTCCCTGGAAAATCGGGAGGGTTGGCAGTTATGCTTACATGTCATGTTTGCTGTGTGATGTTGCCACATCTATTTGATATCAAGTTTATTTGAGTGTGGTTTACTAGCTCAGAGGCCTTGTGGTTAAAGTGTCTGCCCTGAGATTGGTGGGTCGTGAGTTCAAACCAAAAGATTACAAAAATTGGAAAATTGCAAAAAAAAAGTGGAGTTTCCACTCCCCAGAGACTACAAGCTGTTACAGAAAGCCAGAGGTGGTGCAACAAAGCACTAGTGGTGTGTTGTCGTGTTTTAGTTTTGTCAAGATTTAGAATTGTTTTCCTCCTAGATTTGGTGATATTTTTCATTGGTGACAACCACAATATGATTTATTGATGCATTTTAGTTTTTCTTTAGTGACCGCCCTGAGATCAGTAGGTCGTGAGTTCAAACCCCGGCCGAGTCATACCAAGGACTATAAGAATCGGACCCATTACCTCCCTGCTTGGCACTTCGTTGGTATCAGGGGTCAAATCACCAAAATGATTCCCGAGCGTGGCCACCGCTGCTGCTCAGTGCTCCCCTCAGCTCCCAGGGGATGGAACGAAGGGATGGGTCGGATGCAGATAAAAAGTAGCAAGCCATGTTACATCAAACACATTGGTAACGGCGTTGTAACATATTCTTTAGGTTACTCATTACCAGAGGTGGGTAGTAACGCGCTACATTTACTCCGTTACATTTACTTGAGTCACTTTTGGGATAAATTGTACTTCTACGAGTAGTTTTTATGCAACATACTTTTACTTTTACTTGAGTATATTTATAGAGAAGAAACGCTACTTTTACTCCGTTCCATTCATCTACATTAAGCTCGCTACTCGCTACTTTTTTTATCGATCTATTAATGTTTGTTTGGTTAATGACAGAGCTTCAAAGTAGAATCTACGCATGCTTGCGTTTCACCAATCACATGCAGTCACTGGTGACGTTGGACCAATCAAACAGAGCCAGGCGGTCACATGACCGTGATATGTAAAACCCGACTTAAACATGTTGACAAACTTATTGGGGTGTTACCATTTAGTGGTCAATTGTACGGAATATGTACTGTACTCTGCAATCTACTAATAAAAGTTTCAATCAATCAATCAAAAGTGTTAAGGAAAAAAGACACTTTTTATTTCAACCGTACTTCCCGTCAAAAGCCTAAAGACTGATCGCACAGTTCCTGTCTTCACAATAAAAGCGCCGCTCCATCGCGCCTGCGTTAACAAAATAAGAGTCTCCGAAAGCCAGCGCAAACAAGATAGCAAGCTACGGAGTTTGCCGCCAATGTATTTCTTGTAAAGTGTATAAAAACGAATATGGAAGCTGGACAGATAAGATGCCAAAAACCAACGACTTTCATGTGGTATTAGACCGAAAAGAGGAACTTTTTTTCTTCTCCATTTGAAAACGTGGACGTCTGATTCCAATTAATGCAAGTCATCAGAATCAGGTAATACACCAACTTATATTCTTGTCTTCATGAAAGATAGGAATCCATATGTTGAACATGCATTCATTAAAACACCTTCAACATGTGAACAAAAACGGCAAAATAAATAAATATTAATTATATATTGTATATATAAATGTATATATATATATATATATATATATATATATATATATATGATATTTGTGTGTATAAATGATTTGTGTGTGTATATATGATATGTGTGTGTATGTATATGTACAGTATATATGAGTTAGATCACCTCGACTTGGTTATTTATTAAGTAATTGATAAACGTTGAAAAACTTATTGGGGTGTTACCATTTACTGGTCAATTGTACGGAATATGTACTATACTGTACAATCTACTAATACAAGTTTTAATCAATCAATCAATCAAATCAATGAATGCCTACTGAGGCTATGGTGCTGTTAAGTTATTGTGGCTCAATGTGCCATTTTTTTAATTTTATTTTAATGTACTATTATTTAATATATATTATTGTTTTAGTTGCTTAAGAGATATTCCTGGCTCTGAATTTGCTCATTGCTCTTTTTATGTTGTTGTGCATTATTTGTTGCTGTAATCAGGTTACTCATCAGTTACTCAGTACTTGGGTAGTTTTTTCACAACATCCTTTTTACTTTTACTCAAGTAAATATTTGGGTGACTACTCCCTACTTTTACTTGAGTAATAAATCTCTAAAGTAACTGTACTCTTACTTGAGTACAATTTCTGGCTACTCTATCCACCTCTGCTCGTTACTAGTAAGAGTTAATAGCCCCTGTATTTGCTTGATAGCGAAGACATACCAAAATTGACAGTGTCACCTTTACTCATAACAAATATTCCTTTTGTTACCTCCTGATCCAAATTCAAACTGATTCCAATGGTTGAATTAATTTAAATGCAGGACAGAGTAATCCATATCAAATAGTAATATGATGCATAGAAGAAGAAACAGGAGACACTCTTAAAAACTGAGCATCAATAACACATTATTTTCAAAAATATGAATACAGAACATCTTAGAATCAAAAGCCAATTCAACTGAAACACCCGAGTGACGGCTCTTGTTTGGAATCAGATATATTTACGTGTATGTATTGCATTGAATAAGCAGATTTTAATATTCATCCAGCAATATTTTTATTAAAACACCCGACTGCCTTTGTGGTAGATCAAGGCCCCCTGAGGCGAGTCAGGTCCCCTTGGCGTTCACGTATTTTAAACCTTGCAGGCAGAATTGTGAAACAAACTCTGAAGTGTTACATCAAATGCAAAGTCATTAAGAAAATATGCAGACTGGAGAGCTGACTGGCATTCCAACGGATCTATTGAATTTGTATACAGCCCAAGGGTACTCAAAAGCAAGTTTTACAGGTGCCACTGAGAACTGTTTCAATGGGCCCATGGTCTATTTAGGATTAGTCAGTCCAAAAATTGTGTTTTCGCTTAAAATAAGGTCATATGCTCAGCAAAATAATTTTTAAATTTTGACATAACTTTAAAGGAATCCTCAAAACACAAAGTTTGCAAAACCAACATCAGGAGGACAAAATATATAAATATATATGCGTATATATATATGTATATATATATATGTATGTGTGGGAAAAATCACAAGACTACGTCATCTCTACAGAACTGTTTCATTAGGGGTTCCCTCAATCAGGAGATTTATATATATGTATATATATATATACGTATATATGTATATATATATATATATATATATATATATATATATATATATATATACATATATACATACATACATATAGTTAACAGTATGAAGAAACATAAGCTGCAGACGATTTGTTGAGGATTGATGTTCCTTCTTTTGAATTATTATTTCTTTAGTTTAATTTCTTTACACGTCTTCCTCAATTTAGGTTTGAAAAACTGAAAATATAAACCTAGAGTAAACATTACAAAAGTATAAAGTCCATTGTGTATGTTACATAAATATTATCTACATCAAGGGGTCCAAACTTTTTGACTCGGGGACAACATTGGGTTAAAACTATTTGGCCGGGGTACGGGCTGTATTATATATATATATATATATATATATATATATATATATATATATATATATATATATATATATATATAATCCAATACAATATCCAATATAATCCAATCAAGACATATATATATATATATATATATATATTAGGGTTGTACGGTATACCGGTATTAGTACAGTACCGCGATACTAATGAATTATATACGGTTCTATACCGCCTCTGAAAAGTAAGATTTTCTACCACTTGTCCTAAATAATGTTGACAAAATAATATAATGGAAATTGACACAATATGTTACTGCATACGTCAGCAGCTAAATTAGGAGCCTTTGTTTGCTTACTTACTAATAATTGACAAGTTGTCTTGCATGGTCACTATTTTATTTAATGACAAACTTGCAATAAAACATCATATGTTTAATTTACCCTAAGATGTTTTGTTAAAATAAAGCCAATAATGAATTTTTTTTGTGGTCCCCTTTATTTACAAAAGTACCGAAAGATAGCGAAATTAATTTTAAAATGTTGATATCGGAACAACAGTAGTGTGTCCTCTTGAAATATTTTACATATGCACATCAGAACAATGAACCCGAAAAGTAAATCCAAATGCTGCTTTGTTCCCTTTGACTGTGTCTCATTTTCTAGTCCAGCCGCCAGTCGGGTGAACACACATGCAGCTTGGACAAATTGTTGACGACGTAGCTACAAAAAAAAAAAGGCAAGTAAACACATGGCTCCCATCTCCAAATCCGTTCCATCGTCAGAATCCGAATCATCTTTATTATCACCATACAAATGTAAAATTCCAATTTGCTGACTTCTCACATTTCTGTCGGAACATTAATAAAACCCAAGGATAGAAAAATATGTAGCTATTTTACTGAACTTCACTTGAATAATAAACAACAAATAGACATTTCACTTCAAAGAGACGTTCAAAGGCCTCAATTCGAAGTTACATCTCTAATGCTAGTCAGTATGAAAAAAATCACATTGACGATTTCAAGATCTTACTGGATTTACAGTGTTTTCTTGCTGTGGAGAATAGCCAGGGATTCTGCAAATATCAGAAAATCTAATGTAATGCTTTTTAATGCCACTAAAATTTCATCAAATTTCCTTGTCCTTCTGTTGATCATTTTTAACATTTGACTATATATAATAACTATGTATTGACACTATAGTAAGCATCTGACAATGATCATCTTGAAAGTTTACAATAACTGGTGTAAATGTAGATGATGAATTTTCAACATAAAGTGCTTTTAGTCAACAGAGAAAAAGTTGAATTGAAGGATAACCAACGACAAAGAGCTGTGGAGTGCAGGTAACTTACCCCAACGTGCGGCCATGGATACGCTAAGTCCACTTAGGTCCATGCTTATAACTGCTAATCTTACTAAACTGGAAGCACTTCAAGCAAATGTTTTAAATATATTTGGCAGCGAGCAAAGCAGGAGGTAATGATGAAAAGCTGAATGCTTACATTCTTCTGCAAGTTATTAGAGAAGATGCTTAAGACATACATAATAGCTTTCAGTTGGATGAAGGTAATTCGACTTTGGCAAAGCTAATGACAATATTCGAAGAATACTTTGTGCCCCGTCAAAACGTGACCTTTGAGAGGAAAAGGTTTTTTCCACACGTGACAAAAAGCCAGGAGTACCTTTTGGTCAGTGTAACGGACTTCCTGCCGCCATCGTGTGGGTTGCATGGATAATCAACAGAGGACATCGCTTTGCACAGGTTTGACTCTTTATTTTTACAAATAAAAGTCGTTCGCAGTCAGTCGGTCGCTCTTTCAGTGCCTCCTTCTCTGCTCGCGCCGGTGTCCTGTGCTCGTCTGGTCTTCCGTCTGGCTCTCTGTGGTTCTCGCTCGTCTGTGCGCTCGTCTAATCTTCCGTCTGGTATTCTCCTACTTCTTCTGCCTGGATTGCTCCTCCTTCCCCCTTTTTATGCTGCAGGAGAAGTTATAGCGATTGGGCGCAGGTGTGTTGTGTCCGCACCTGACGCTGATAGCTGTAATGTCGCTTCAGGCGTGCCCCGCCTCTCCGCTCTGCTACCTGCCCCGCCTCCTGTCCTCCATCTTGGTCAGGACAATCATATTTCCTAGCCTGCTGTCGGCTCAGTCTCTTCACAGTCAGTACTTAGCAGAGCTTCACACGCTAAGTAAAACGTGTGAAATTGCCACTCCCAGAGCCTCATTAGGGAGAAACAGGATTGTTCTGGGTACAATGTATAACACACCCAGAGAAAGACTGCTTAGAGAAACTGAGCTTATATTAGATAAGTGTGTTAGTATGTGCAGAGTAGCTGGAACCACCAGAGCACGAACCAAAGAGCTACGGAGAGGTGAAACAACAGTGCTTACCATGCATTAAGAACATAGGAAAAAGGAAACATTTACCAAACTAAAAGATCAAAAAGAAACACTGACAGAGTTTAAAAGTGGCAAATGTGGAGGCAGTTGCAAGTTAAAATCGTATTCTGCATTTGGAAAATTCTGCCCTATCTGTGGAAAGAACAATCACTCTGCTAAATGTTGCAAAGCAGTTTCAAAACAAAAAGTTTACATAACTGAGGAATGATGATAATCAGGAGTTTATTTTAAATGTGGTGCAGGCTTGCACAACTGAACAAAAGGAATAGATTGTGCCAATCGCAGTGAATCAGATGACAATACCGTTCAAGTAAGATACTCACATAAACCTGCTATATCTGGAAGACTACACAACACTGACTGAAAAGAACACAATTCTTCCAGTAAAAACCAAAGTGAGTGGATGCACTGGAGAATGTCTTCCTGTCAAAGGCGGATGCATCGCAACTTTCAAACACAAAAGTTCGACAGATAGGAGCACAACTACTGATCGTGGGTATGAGTGTACAACCAATTCTGGGACTCAATCTGGTCAAAAGAGTGTTTGTAGTGACATGCTCAGATACTGCAAACATTTAGGACTCACTCATGGAAGAGTATAAAGACTGTTTTTTCTCAAGGACTCAGACAACTGTTGTGCACCCTTGCAGGAAAGTCTCTTTTGCTCTGTGGAAAAAACAGGGAGACCAAGTAATGCTCAGAGAAAAACTAGGAGTCATTAAAAAACACAGTTGAGCCAACTGAATGGGTCAGCTCACTAGTTGCTGTGCAAAAGAAAACAGGTTCTGTAAGAACAAGCTTGGATCAAAGAGACTTAAAAATAAAGCAATCAGAAAAGAGCATTTTGTTACCAACAAGAGATGAAATAATGGCACTATGGTTCAGTAAATTAAGTGCTTCATCAGGTTTCTGGCAGCTGGGGCTAGACAAGTAGAGTTGCAGACTGTGCACATTCGACACCCTGGAGAGCAGGTACAGGTTTCTTAGTCTACCATACGGTATATTTGTCAGTGACTGAAGTTTACCATGTAACTAATTACATGATTTTTGAACACTTACCTGGAGTAGAGACAATAATGGATGACATCAAAGTTTGGAGCTCAACTCAAAAAGAACACAACAAAAGCCTGAGACTAGTACTACACAAGATTAGGGAGGTGTATCTGAAACTTAAAGACAAATGTGAGTGTGGATTGAAATCACTTACCTTCTTGGGAGATGTGTGTGAAGAGGGAAGCCAGACCTGAGAAAAAACTTTTAATCTTCAATCAACAATATGTATAGGCCAACCAACAAATATCAATCAATCAATCAATCAATGTTTATTTATATAGCCCCAAATCACAAATGTCTCAAAGGACTGCACAAATCATTACGACTACAACATCCTCGGAAGAACTGTTCCTAGCGATGGTCACCTATTTCACCATGTTCGTCCCACAACCGTCAACACTGTCAGCATGTCAGGATGGGGGGGTCGCAGCTTGCTGCGGGGTCTTTCTCCCAGGAAGGCAGACGGACTACTCGGGACATGGCATCAAGGTAAAAACATGATTTAATTTTAACTAAAAAAGGTACAAACAAAAAGAGCTCACAGCGGAGGCACAACTTGGGCTAAGGAACAAAACTAACACATAAGCAGACTATGAACATAAATCAAACAACACTTACTATGGCTTGAAAAGAAAAGCATGAACTTTGGCATGAAAAACGAGTATGACTTACTGTGACAAGAACAGAGCATGAAACGAACACAATGACGCCAGGGTGACTGACTGGCAAAGACGAGCTTAGATACTGCCTCTGATTATTGCTCGGGGAGCAGATGAGTGGGCGAGCACTAATCAGAGACAGGTGGACACAACGAGTAACCATGGGGACAAAACAAGGGAGTGGAAAAAAAACAGGAACTTAAAGAGTCCAAAGGTCAACAGAACATAGCCATACAAGACATGATCAAAAAGACATAACACAGCACCTCTGACAAGTCTTCTTGAACAAAACAATGAATAGATCTGGTCCAACAAACAAATATGGAGAAAGACTATTGTAGATGAAACAATGATAGAACTCAAGACTACAGTACAGAAAAGATGGCCCGACAACAAAAAGGTCTGCCCCGGGAAAATACAAGACTATTGCAATGGCGGAGCAGAGCTCACAGTGTTGGATGATATAGTACTAAAAGGCAGCAAATTTGTTAGTCCGTTCTCACTACGTAAACAGATGCTCTGAACGATACACGAAGGCCGGCTCGGATAAACCAAGCATAAACATAGGGCTAGAAAAGTAATGTACTGGCTGAGGCTCAATCAAGAGATCAGCCAAAGTACAGGGTCATGTGGACTTTGCCGTATTTACCAGCCAAAACAACAAGCCGAGTCGCTGATGACTCATTCAGTGCCCCACAGGGCGGCATAGCTCGGTTGGTAGAGTGGCCGTCCCAGCAACTTGAGGGTTGCAGGTTCGATTCCCGCTTATGCCATCCTAGTCACTTCCGTTGTATCCTTGGGCAAGACACTTTACCCACCTGCTCCCAGTGCCACCCACACTGGTTTAAATGTAACTTAGATATTGGCTGTCACTATGTAAAGCACTTTGAGTCACTTGAGAAAAGCGCTATATAAATATAATTCACTTCACTTCACTTCACTACTACAAAGTAGGAACTGATCGGTTTGAATGTGATCAGAAGTTACAAAGTAGTCACCAGTTACTTTTCAAACTATCCTTAAGTTGGAGTGCTGCTCTCAACATCGAGCAAAGCAGTCATCGGCTATCTGAAGATTGTTTTTACCAGACATGGTGTCTCATGTGAATTGTTTTCGGACAATGGGCTCCAGTTTTCTAACTGTGAGTTTGCTGCCTTTGCCAAGGAATTGGGGTTTCAACACTCCATTTTCAAAAGTCCACTGGCTTTGCAGAATGCTCCGTAAAAACATAAAAAAAAAAACATCTTGGAAAGTCGTGGGCTAAATATGACTTTCATAAAAGTCTCCTGATCTACCGGAGGGCACTTCTACTAAATGGACTGTCACCAGCCCAAATGTTAATGAGTAGGCACATTTGCTCCAACATTATCAGTAAATGAGGACCTACTGACATGCAAAAGCACAAACAAAGTCAGAAAAGCATAGGAGGAACAAAAGGTGAAACAAAGAACAGCTGCATGATTGAACGGCAAAACACCTGCCTATGCTAAAGCCTGGAGACGTTCTTAGAGACATTTCTACCGGCACATGGGAACAAAAGGGACAGATGGAGGACCAAATTGCTCTACGTTCCTACATAGTCCAGATGGAAAATGGACTGTCTCTGAGATGGTATCGCGCGGATCTTCAACTACAGCTGACGGGAGAGGACAATGCAGCTCAGGAAAGGGTTCAGCAGGACACAGCTGGATCTAGCTGACAGTTAGTTAGCCTGACCATCTAGACCATAGTCTGACAGCAATGTCTGCATCGCCAGCTGTTAAAAGACTGTTTAAACCTAAGAGACATGTTCAGAATCAAATCCGAAGTACTTTATTAATCCCCGAGGGGAAAATTGACAGAGCCACCCAAGAGGCTGATCTGGAGTTGTTAAGGGCTTTTGCTTATTGCAAGTTGCTGAACAAAAGAGTAAAAATAAAAAATAAAATTATTGGAAAGGTTCTAAGTTCGTTTTGATGCTTTGAATGTTTGCATGTTACTATTTCTCTATTGGAAAAAAACGTGTACAAAGAGAAAAGTTGTTTACGAGTGTAGGTACGGTGCTAAGAAATTAAAAAGTTCAAACTTATCATGGCTTTGTTTTAGGGGTAAATACAATGTATTTATTGGAGTAAACATTATTTCTTTTTAGGGCGACATAAGAAGGTAACATAAGAACTCCAGTACCTCATCAGCATGTATTATAACCATGCAAGACAACTCAATATGAATATAATTAAATTCTCGTCTCAACTGTAACTTTCTAGTGAATTAGATTTGGCCCACAAGACTGTTTAATCTGGGGATTTTTTTCTGTATATGTATTTATCTGAAGTGGTAGCAGCAGCTGACAGTTGTGGTGGCGACACTAATAGTTGCTTTGTTGGTCACACTTCACTTCCTCATGTGACGTTTTCTACCAGTCTGTTGTGGCAAGTACTCTCTTCTTTGCTGTGGTGTGCATCAAAGCAAAGGACGCCAACAGACTGAACAATCTCCTTGAAGGTCGCCACGTTGAGGGACGTGGTTGGGAACAGAATGTTTACAAAAATGCTGGCAATAATGGAGGAAACCCCCCTCGGCCTCCATGGCTCGCTGGACAACTCAGAGCACATTCGGCAACAGACTCCTCTACTCTCTCTGTCTAAAAGAACACTACAGGAGTTCGGTCAGGTTCTTCAACTCCTCCAGCCTCCTGGTCAAAACAGGACCAAATTGACCTTGGCTTCTAAACACACAAAAAAACTTTACGTGTGTGAAATATTTATGTATCCTCAGAACCACCAGCTGCCATGCATTGCACATATTAGGGGTCAATATTCTATTTTTCATTTAATTCTATCAGTGCCGGGCCGTGCGTTTCCCACCTAGGCCTTCAGTGATGTCCGACTTCAATGATTACGTCTCAAAATACCATCATTGATGTCACCACATGACCATTGCTGGAGAAATACTATACAGAAACACATTTACTTGGCATTGAACCACATCAACTGTGTACAAATCGGGTTATATTCTGGCGCATTTAAAAACATATCTCATGCCGTATTGTTAAAATTAAAATTTCCAAAAACCTTCACATCTATGGGATCATGTTTTGTTTTGGTCATGTTCGGTTTTGTTTTTTGGACAATCAGTTCCTATTCCTGCACTTCCTTGTTTGCTTTGTTACCACGCCAACTTATTAGTTTCACCTGTCATGTCACGCCCCTGTTCAATTACCGGTTGGTCAGTCTGGCGACTTTACCTTCATGCCATGCCATGCCTGTTAACCACACTGTCCATAGTTTCCCTCCTGTCCATGCCACGTAAGTTTTTGGTTGTCTTTATGTCAGTTATTGAGTTTTGTTTCTTTTGTCCATAGTCAATCCTTTGTGCTAGTCTTTGTTTTATAGCCAAGTTTTGTACTTCCGCCCTCGTGCGCGCCTTTTGTTTGCCTTTTTGAGTTTAGTGTTAGAAATAAATACGTACTTACATTCACGTCTTGCTTGTACCAACTTTCCTTTGCGTCTGAAAAACAAACCACCCCATAGTCCAAGTCTTGACAAAAACATATTAATCGTGAAAAAATAAAGAAATAAAATATTTGAACTCACAAATTGTAGAACCCATCCGGCAGCCAGTGGCGCCGCTCGTTATGTGGCGGGCATTTCCCCAGTTTAGCTAGCTTCCGGGGTTGGCCGACATCGTCTCGCAAGATGTAGTTTCTCTTTGAATATCCTTCTTGAAAATGGCCTTGCAAATATTGTTGTCTTATCTAATCATAAAAGATGCAGACGAGGCGCGCTGGCTAAGTTCCTAAAGTTTACTCCACAGCGTGCTCGTCGATAACATCCAGCCACCGGCATGGCTACATTTAACAACATTCACTACTGTGGCATGCTGGGTAATGGAGTTATTATGTTACCTAGCTCATAACATTACAATATATATCTGCCTTAGGCCAGCTAGAAGGCCTTACTGACAACAACTTGTGATCTGGTTGGTTATCGCAACTGTCTATCAACTCTATGTGTTCTCAAATTCATCCACTGACGGTCCAGGCTAGTGTCCAATCACAGAACGTGTAAATATCACGTTCAAGGCCAACAAGAAGGCCTTACTGACAACAACTTGTGATTGGATTGGCTATCACAACTGTCAGTCAAATGTTTGTGTCCGTTCACTTACAGTGCACAGATGCCCGCATTGTTGATTCTGAAGGCCTTGGGCAGATTTGGTACAGCATGGCAACATAAGCTTGCTGAATTCTGATTGGATAAAAACTCTATAAACAAAGAATAATAGCACTGGAAGGAGTATAATATTACATGGAAATGGAAATGGAATGATTTATTGTCAATTCTTAACATGCACAAGACACATAACAACTGAAAAGTACATTTTCGGCACAGTCTCAATAAGAGCAGACATACGTTACAGGGAGACGAAACAGGACCGCCAACGGATCAGCCATTTTTACGGTGCTCCTTAAAAAAGGTAGGGAAAAACAACCGGTGGTGAAGGCGCAGGGTGGGGGAGGGGAGGTGTGTGTGTGCCCAATTGTCTTGGGTGTGATGGTTTAATGTTTTTGTAGACTGAGGCCGATCTGAAAAATTTCGACTCAAGGTGTCGTTGAGAAGGGAGGGAGGTCAAAAGCGTCCATCATTGAGGTGTCCTCGGGGGTGTTTTTCAAAACAGCCTGGCGTCAAGGCCATTCGAGGGAGTCAAACCTTAGATTAGGATGTTTGTTTTTCACAAACAGACAAAACAATGGCTTGTCTGTTCTTAGTCCATGCCGGCTCTCTCAAATTCAATTCAATCTTCCTTTTCAGCAAACGTCTCCATGATGATCCATCTTGCGATTTAGTCAGAAATCGCCACAGTCTGTGTTCCCACGGCCCTGCCCAAACCTTCCATTGCGACGGACAGCCTTTGGGCTCACTAACAGCCTTTGGGCTCACAAACATGAAGAGAATATGAATACTTTTAGATATTTAGGGAAAGTAAACTAATATAAAGTATCCAAACAACAGAAGAAAGTGTGATTATTACATTTGAACAGAAATGTAGATAGAACATGTTGAAATGGAAAATAACCAGATATTAACAGTAAATCTGGGGTGCCCATTACGTCGATCGCGAGCTACCAGTCGACCGCGCGGGGTGTGTCAGTCGATCTCCAGCCAGGCTTTTAAAAAAAATAAACCTAAAAATTAGTGATCATCAATCTTCACCAAGACGTCACTTAAATGACATTCACGGTACCGGAGGGTCTTGTGAGATGACGCTGGCTGCTGAAAGATCATTATTATTAAAATATGACCGAGAGGAAGGCGAGAAACACTTTTTATTTCAACAGACTCTCGCGCCGTACCTTCCTTCAAAACTCTAAAGGCCGACTGCACATATCCTATCTTCACAATAAAAGCCCTGCTTCCTGCCGCCTGCGCTAACTAAATACAGAGTCTCGGAAAACTGGCGTGCACAAGCGATCCCTCAGAAAGCTGGCGTGCACATCACTTGTGCACGCCAGCTTTCCGAGACTCTTATTTTGTTAGCGCAGGCAGCATGAAGCAGGGCTTTTATTGTGAAGATAGGAAATGTGCAGTCGGCCTTTAGAGTTTTGACGGAAGGGACGGCGCGAAAGTCTGTTGAAATAAAAAGTGTTTCTCGCCTTCCTCTCTGTCATTTTTTCATAATAATGAACTGGCATCAGCCAGCGTCATCTCACAAGACCCTCGGGTGCCGTGAATGTCAATCAAGCAAGCTACGGAATTTGCCGCCAATGTTTTTCTTGTAAAGTGTATGGAAGCTGGATGAATTAGATGCCAAAAACCAACCACTTTCATGTGGTATTGTACAGAAAGGACAACTTTTTTTCTCCTCCATTTGAAAATGTGGGCGTTATCATCATTACTGTCTGATTCCAATCAATGCAAGTCATCAGAATCAGGTAATACACCAACTTATATTCTTGTCTTTGTGAAAGAAAGACATCTATATGTGTTACACATGCTTGTATTATCATTAAACACATTTATCTTGTTTACAAAAATGTCTCTTTCATAAATAAATAAATATAAATGATATATATAAATGAGGTCGATCCCCTCGAGTTGGTCAATTGAAAAGCAGCTCGCCTGCAGAAAAAGTGTGGGCACCCCTGCAGTAAATGAACAAGTGGATTAATAATAAATTTTTAGAGCTTGTCCTTCATAATTTTGACGAAATAATAGAATAATAAATGACATTATATGTTACTGCATATGTCAGCAGACAAATTAGGATACTTTGTTGGCTTACTTACTACTAAAAGACAAGTTGTCTTGTATATTCACTGTTTTATTTAAGGACAAAAATGTTCTTCAATTGCAATAAGAAACATATGTTTGATGTACCATAAAAAATAAAGCCAATAATGCAATTATTTTGTGGTCCCCTTTATGTAGAAAAGTACCAAAAACATTTTGGTACCAGTGCTAGTACCAAAATATTGGAATCGGGACAACTCTAGTCTAAAGTAAGACTAGCACAAAGGTTAAAGTCTGAAAAAGGATGAACAAGCTTCAGATCTAATATTTTAAGGCAATGAAAGGTTTACGAACGCATTTTATTTTCAAAATCTCCTCAGCCGTGAATGGGACAAACTCAATCGTCTCCCTCGTCTCCATTATGCCTTTTTTTCACCCAGTCTCCCACCTTCGGGAACACTTTTGGACTCATGCACTCATTTGACTTGTCTGCACTTTAACTATAAAGGGCTATTTCTCGATCTGCCGTCTCTTTTCTGCTCCACGACGGAGAGGGGGGGGCAAAGATTTGGGTGACCACAGATGATTCGCTAGCTGTTCAAAGTCGGGACCCGAGATGGACCACTCATCTGTGGATCAGCTGAGGACGTCTCTGCGCTGCTGACTTGTCTCCACCCAAGATGATCTCCTGGTGGCCCCACTATGGACTGGACTCTTACACTATTAACTAGATCCACTCGACTTTTGCATCCTGGGAGAACAATCCTCACAGTAAGCCCTTTTAGACACTTGTGATTTAGGGCTATATAAATAATCTTTGATTGATTGATTGATTGAAAAACTTGCTCGAGATATTGATGCGATATTGACTGACTGCTAAATGCTTTTGCAGGAGTGAAACCAACGCTGTAACATTGAACCTATGATTGTAATGTTCGGTGGTCTAGATTATGTTTTTGTCATTTTCTGTTGTTTTGAACTCCATTAGTTCCTGTTTTTTTAGTGCACTCTTGTTTGTTTTGGTTGCCATGGTGGCATATGATTTTCACCTGCCGCTGGTGTTCGGACGCTCACCTGACTCTAATCAAGAGACTACATAAACCGCCTTTGCCAGTCAGTCTGGTGACATTGCCCTTTCATGCTTAGTTCGCGTTGCTCTATTAAAGCCATAGATTCATGCTCTGTATTGTTTGTCTCATGCCTTGCCAAGTAAGTTTTGTTTATTTATGCCACGATTAGCGAGTTTTGTTTCATGTCCGTAGTTTCTGTCTAAGTGTTAGTTTTTATATCTTAAGTTAAGTTTTGCCTTCGCCTTGTGCGCCCTTTTTATTTTCACTTTTGAGTCAGATAATTAAATATGTTCCTACCTTCACGCCTGGTGCATAGTAGTCAGTTTGCGTCCTAGTAGAACAATCCTGCGTAAACTTCCATGTCACGACAATGATCAGTTTTTTAATACATCTCGTTGAACCAAAATGTGCCTCACGATACAAAGGTCCTGAGAAGTCCTGAGTTCTATCCCGGGCTCGGGATCGTTCTGTGTGGAGTTTGCATGTTCTCCCCATGACTGTGTGGGTTCCCTCCTCCAAAAACATGTACCTGGGGATAGGTTGATTGGCAAAAAAAAAATTGGCTCTACAGTGAGAATGTTTTCTGTCTATCTGTGTTGGCCCTGTAATGAGGTGGCGACTTGTCCAGGGTGTACGTCGCCTTCCGCCCGAATGCAGCTGAGATAGGCTCTAGCAACTCCCGCGACCCCGAACGTGACAAGTGGAAGAAAATGGATGGATGGACTACATGTATAATAAATTGTTGTACATACCAACCCCTGGTGTCTGTTGCCGTCATTTCCCCTTAGTCAAACACAACAAACTTAATATTGATAAACTGAATTCATAGTGGCTTTCCTATCAACAGTTGTCAAAGCCTACATGTTCAAAAAAAAAATTAAAACTCAATTCGGTAAAAAAAAATAAAAATGGTGGCAATAAAAACAAGCAGTTTTATGGCGACTTGTCCAGGGTGTACGCCGCCTTCCACCCAAATGCAGCTGAGATAAGCACCAGACAACCCCGCGACCCCAGACGGGACAAGTGGTAGAAAATGGATGGATGGACTATATGTATAATAAATTGTAGTAGGTACCAAACCCTGGTGTCTGTTCTCGTCATCTCCCCTTATTCAAAAACAACAAACTTAGTATTGATAAACTGATTTCATTGTGGCTTTTCTATCAACAGTTGTCAAAGCCTACATGTTAAAAAAAAAAAGTTTTAACTCAATTTGAAAAAAAAAAAATGGTGGTAATAAAAAGAAGCAGTTTTATGGCGACTTGTCAAGGGTGTACCCCGCCTTCCGCCGAATGCAGCTGAGATAAGCTCCAGCCACCCCCGCGACCCCAAACAGGACAAGTGGTAGAAAATGGACGGATGGACTTTATGTATAATAAATTGTTGTACATACCATCACCTGGTGTCTGTTGCCGTCATCTCCCCTTAGTCAAACACAACAAACTTAATATTGATAAACTGAATTCATAGTGGCTTTTCTATCAACAGTTGTCAAAGCCTACATGTTCAAAAAAATAATTAAAACTCAATTTGGTAAAAAAAAAAAAAATGGTGGCAATAAAAACAAGCAGTTTTATGGCGACTTGTCCAGGGTGTACGCCGCCTTCCACCCAAATGCAGCTGAGATAAGCTCCAGCAACCCCCGCGGCCCCAAACGGGACAAGTAGTAGAAAATGTATGGATGGACTATATGTATAATAAATTGTTGTACAAACCATCACCTGGTGTCTGTTGCCGTCATCTCCCCTTAGTCAAACACAACAAACTTAATATTGATAAACTGAATTCATAGTGGCTTTTCTATCAACAGTTGTCAAAGGGCCTACATGTTCAAAAAAAAAAAAATTAAACTCAAATTGATAAAAAAAAAAAAAAAAAGGTGGTAATAAAAACAAGCAGTTTTATGGCGACTTGTCCAGGGCGGCATAGCTCGGTTGGTAGAGCGGCCGTGCCAGCAACTTCAGGGTTACAGGTTCGATTCCCGCTTCCGCCATCCTAGTCACTGCCGTTGTGTCCTTGGGCAAGACACTTTACCCACCTGCTCCCAGTGCCACCCACACTGGTTTAAATGTAACTTAGATATTGGGTTTCACTATGTAAAGCGCTTTGAGTCACTAGAGAAAAGCGCTATATAAAATATAATTCACTTCACTTCACTACCTCCGCCTTCCGCCCGAATGCAGCTGAGATAAGCTCCAGCCACCCCCGTGACCCCAAACGGGACAAGTGGTCGGAAATGGATGGATGGACTATATGTATAATAAATTGTTGTACATACATCACCTGGTGTCTATTGCCATCATCTCCCCTTAGTCAAACACAACAAACTTAATATTGATAAACTGAATTCATAGTGGCTTTTCTATCAACAGTTGTCAAAGCCTACATGTTCAAAAAAATAATTAAAACTCAATTTGGTAAAAAAAAAAAAAAATGGTGGCAATAAAAACAAGCAGTTTTATGGCGACTTGTCCAGGGTGTACGCCGCCTTCCACCCAAATGCAGCTGAGATAAGCACCAGACAACCCCGTGACCCCAAACGGGACAAGTGGTCGGAAATGGATGGATGGACTATATGTATAATAAATTGTTGTACATACATCACCTGGTGTCTGTTGCCATCATCTCACCTTAGTCAAACACAAGAAACTTAATATTGATAAACTGAATTCATAGTGGCTTTTCTATCAACAGTTGTCAAAGCCTACATGTTCAAAAAAATAATTAAAACTCAATTTGGTAAAAAAAAAAAAAAATGGTGGCAATAAAAACAAGCAGTTTTATGGCGACTTGTCCAGGGTGTACGCCGCCTTCCACCCAAATGCAGCTGAGATAAGCTCCAGCCACCCCCGCGGCCCCAAACGGGACAAGTAGTAGAAAATGTATGGATGGACTATTTGTATAATAAATTGTTGTACAAACCATCACCTGGTGTCTGTTTCCGTCATCTCCCCTTAGTCAAACACAACAAACTTAATATTGATAAACTGAATTCATAGTGGCTTTTCTATCAACAGTTGTCAAAGCCTACATGTTCAAAAAAAAAAATTAAAACTCGATTTGGTAAAAAAAAAAAAAATGGTGGCAATAAAAACAAGCAGTTTTATGGTGACTTGTCCAGGGTGTACGCCGCCTTCCACCCAAATGCAGCTGAGATAAGCTCCAGCCACCCCCGCGGCCCCAAACGGGACAAGTAGTAGAAAATGGATGGATGGACTATATGTATAATAAATTGTTGTACATACCAATCCCTGGTGTCTGTTGCCGTCATCTCCCCTTAGTCAAACACAACAAACTTAATATTGATAAACTGAATTCATAGTGGCTTTTCTATCAACAGTTGTCAAAGCCTACATGTTCAAAAAAAAAAATTAAAACTCGATTTGGTAAAAAAAAAAAAAATGGTGGCAATAAAAACAAGCAGTTTTATGGTGACTTGTCCAGGGTGTACGCCGCCTTCCACCCAAATGCAGCTGAGATAAGCTCCAGCAACCCCCGCAGCCCCAAACGGGACAAGTAGTAGAAAATGTATGGATGGACTATATGTATAATAAATTGTTGTACATACCATCTCCTGGTGTCTGTTGTCGTCATCTCCCCTTATTCAAACACAAATAACTTAATATTTATAAACTGAATTCATTGTGGCTTTTCTATCAACAGTTGTCAAAGGACCTACATGTTCAAAAAAAAAATCAAAACTCAATTTGGTAAAAAAAACAAAAAAAACGGGTGGTAATAAAAACAAGCAGTTTTATGGCGACTTGTCAAGGGTGTAGACCGCCTTCCGCCCGAATGCAATTGAGATAGGCTCCAGCATCCACCATGACTCCAAACGGAACTAGTGGTAGAAAATGGATGGATGGACTATATGTATAATAAATTGTTGTACACACCATCTCCTGGTGTCTGTTGTCGTCATCTCCCCTTATTCAAACACAAATAACTTAATATTGATAAACTGAATTCATTGTGGCTTTTCTATCAACAGTTGTCAAAGTCTACATGTTCCCTAAATTTTTTTTTAACTCAATTTGATAAAAAAAAAAAATGGTGGTAATAAAAACAAGCAGTTTTATGGCGACTTGTCAAGGGTGTACGCCGCCTTCCGCCCGAATGCAGCTGAGATAAGCTCCAGCCACCCCCGCGACCCCAAACGGGACAAGTGGTAGAAAATGGATGGATGGACTATATGTATAATAAATTGTTGTACATACCAACCCCTGGTGTCTGTTGCCGTCATCTACCCTTAGTCAAACACAACAAACTTAATATTGATAAACTGAATTCATAGTGGCTTTTCTATTAACAGTTGTAGAAGTCTACATGTTCAAAAAAAAAATTTAAACTCAATTTGATGAAAAAAAAATGGTGGTAATAAAAACAAGCAGTTTTATGGCGACTTGTCCAGTGTGTACCCCGCCTTCCGCCCGAATGCAGCTGAGATAAGCTGCAGAAACCCCCGCGAACCCAAACGGGACAAGTGGTAGAAAATGGATGGATGGACTATATGTATAATAAATTGTTGTACATACCAATCCCTGGTGTCTGTTGTCGTCATCTCCCCTTAGTCAAACGCAACAAACTTAATATTGATAAACTGAATTCATAGTGGCTTTTCTATCAACAGTTGTCAAAGGGCCTACATGTTAAAAAAAAATCAAAACTCAATTTGGTAAAAAAAAACAAAAAACGGGTGGTAATAAAAACAAGCAGTTTTATGGCGACTTGCCCGGGGTGTAGACCGCCTTCCGCCCGAATGCAGCTGAGTTAGGCTCCAGCAGCCCCCGCGACCCCAAACGGGACAAGTGGTAGAAAATGGATGGATGTTTTCTATTTTTATAATGAACTGTTGTACATACCAACTCCTGGTGTCTGTTGTCGTCATCTCCCTTTATTCAAAAATAACAAACTTAATATTGATAAACTGAATTCATAGTGGCTTTTCTATCAACAGTTGTCAAAGGGCCTACATGTTAAAAAAACAAAAATTAAAAACTCAATTTGGTAAAAAAAAAAAAAAAGGGTGTTAATAAAAACAAGCAGTTTCATGGCGACTTCTTCAGGGTGTACAACGCCTTCCGCCCGAATGCACCTGACATAAGCTCCAGCAACCCCTGCGACCTCAAATGGGACAAGTGGTAGAAAATGGATGGATGGACTATATGTATAATAAATTGTTGTACATACCAATCCCTTTTGTCTGTTGCCGTCATCTCCCCTTAGTCAAACACAACAAACTTAATATTGATAAACTGAATTCATAGTGGCTTTTCTATCAACAGTTGTCAAAGGGCCTACATGTTCAAAAAAAAAAAAAATTAAACTCAAATTGATAAAAAAAAAAAAAAAAGGTGGTAATAAAAACAAGCAGTTTTATGGCGACTTGTCCAGGGCGGCATAGCTCGGTTGGTAGAGCGGCCGTGCCAGCAACTTCAGGGTTACAGGTTCGATTCCCGCTTCCGCCATCCTAGTCACTGCCGTTGTGTCCTTGGGCAAGACACTTTACCCACCTGCTCCCAGTGCCACCCACACTGGTTTAAATGTAACTTAGAGATTGGGTTTCACTATGTAAAGCGCTTTGAGTCACTAGAGAAAAGCGCTATATAAAATATAATTCACTTCACTTCACTACCTCCGCCTTCCGCCCGAATGCAGCTGAGATAAGCTACAGCCACCCCCGTGACCCCAAACGGGACAAGTGGTCGGAAATGGATGGATGGACTATATGTATAATAAATTGTTGTACATACATCACCTGGTGTCTGTTGCCATCATCTCACCTTAGTCAAACACAAGAAACTTAATATTGATAAACTGAATTCATAGTGGCTTTCCTATCAACAGTTTTCAAAGCCTACATGTTCAAAAAAAAAAAAATTAAACTCAATTTGGTAAAAAAAAAAAAAATGGTGGTAATAAAAACAAGCAGTTTTAAGGCGACTTGTCCAGGGTGTACCCGCCTTCCGCCTGAATGCAGCTGAGATAAGCTCCAGCAAGGGACAAGCGGTAGAAAATGGATGGATGGATGGATGGATGAACCAAAAAGGGTGCAGTCTAATACTCGTAAAGTATGTTTTTGACAGTTCACTTTTCGTTGTAAAATATTTATAGAGCCCATAACTGGAGATGCGGGCAGGACTCACAACTGTGGATCATTTCTTTAACAGGCTCTTCTTCAAATCAGCACATTCCAATTTATATTTCTTGACCATATTGTACTTTGTCCTCGCCCGCTGTCACTATGCCCTATGTTTTTGAGCGCCTTCCAGCCACTCATCCCCATCGTAATGACCCCCTCAGGGAGCCCGCGATGCTGTCTGCTCTTTGGTGGATGACTATAGCACTTCATGTGAAATAGCATAGAGCGTCAACAGAGCGTGTCGCCCGGCGCCCTCTAAATACGAACTCTGAAAAAAAAAAAAAAAAGTCTTCCCTCCAAGATGAAATGGCCATGGCATCTCTCTTTTGCAATCACGGGCTGGAGGCTCCTTTGATAATGTTTTCTCTTTGACAGTCACAGTGTTCGTCCTTTAAATATAGTCCTCCCTTCTTCCCCGAAAGAAACATTCCGTATCAGAAGACCGCCGCAGGGAAAACACACAGCAGTATTCAAAATGTCAGAAGTAGTTTGGAATCATGCGAGCCAGTTGCCGATTCGCCTGGCAACAGGGGAGCAATTAATTTCTAAAATGCTGGCTTGAGGTGAAGAAAAATAGAGGAGAATTGATGCTTGCAGCAACGTCCAGCTGTGTGGCAAACTATAAATGTCATCAAACGTGAACCGAGAAAATGTTTTTCGAATATTAACACAATGTAGATTTTTGTTTTCTATTAATGAATGGTTTATATGCCAAGTAGGGTTGTACGATGATTGATTAGTATGGTACTGCGATACTAATGAATCATATTAGGTACTATACCACCTCTCGTGCAGACGAGCATGTTCGGCAGTGCACAATCACGGAGTACTTGCAAGCAGACTCAGTGTGTGGATACTAGTGTTGTCCCGATACCGGTACCGGTACCAAAATTCATTCAATACTTTTCGGTACTTTTCTAAATAAAGGGGACCACGAAAACTTGCATTTTTGCCTTTATTTTAACAAAAAATCTTAGGGTACTTTAAACATATGTTTCTAATTGCAATTGAGTCCTTAAATGAAATAGTGAACGTACTAGACAACTTGTCTTTTGGTGGTAAGTAAGCAAACAAAGGCTCCTAATTAGTCTGCTGACATATGCAGTAACATATTGTGTCAGTTCTCATTGTATTATTTTCTCAAGTGAAATGAAGTGAATTATATTTATATAGCGCTTTTTCTCTAGTGACTCAAAGCGCTTTACATAGTGAAACCCAATATCTAAGTTACATTCAAACCAGTGTGGGTGTCACTGGGAGCAGGTGGGTAAAGTGTCTTGCCCAAGGACACAACGGCAGTGACTAGCATGGCGGAAGTGGGAATCGAACCTGCAACCCTCAAGTTGCTGGCACGGCCACTCTACCAACCGAGCTAAACTGCTTGTCAACATTATTAAGGATAAGTGGTAGAAAATACATTATCAATGTACTTCATTTACTGTTAATATCTGCTTACTTTCTCTTTTAACATGTTCTATCTTCTGATAAAAAAAAATGTAATAATCACTCATTCTTCTGTTATTTGATACTTTACATTAGTTTTGGAGGATACCAGAAATGTGGGTATCAATCCGATACCAAGTCATTACAGGATCATACATTGGTCATATTCAAAGTCCTCATGTGTGCAGGGACATATTTCCTGAGTTTATAAACATGATATAGATTTTTTTTTAAACAAAGGAAGAAAAATATTGACGTAATCAGAGTAGTATCAACTAGATACGTGCCTGTACTTGGTATCATTACAGTGGATGTCAGGTGTAGATCCACCAATGGTGTTTGTTTACACTTTGATAACGGTGAGTTAAAGTGTGTAGTGAAGCATGTTTAGCTATTCCTCGTACTGCAGGGATGATACTTGTAAGAAACTTACTTTATTAGTTGCCATGGAGACCAAGATTAGAGATGTAGAAGTAGCTAAAACACTGCCGACAGCGGATGGACGTTAGCCGCCAACTAGTTATCCATGTCTTACAGCACCTCTTCCTGAGGGCGTTTCAGTGTTATAACTTTAACTTTATCGTTAGTTTTTAAGCCAAAATGCGTCCGTCCCTTTTCTGTCCACACACTGTGTCTGCTTGTAAGTACTCCGTGACTGTGCGCTGCCGAACGTGCTCCTCTACTTGTAAAACCATGACGTGACTTTGACGCGGGGGGTGCAGGACCAAATTCAGAGGCGATATTCTACCGAAAATGATTCATTATTATCACGGTACTATACTAAAACCGTTATACCGTACAACCCTACTAGACAGAAAAGGAATAACGGACACATTTTGGCTTGATAACTTAGATACAGATGAAGTTATAACACTGAAACACCCTCAATAAGAGGTGGTTTGAGACATGGCTTGCTCTCGAACGACTAGTGTCTGTCCGCAGTCTGCAGTGTTTTAACTATTACAAAATCACTAATCCTTGTCTCCATGGAAAAAAATCAAGTACAATTACTTCAATGACTCATCCCTGTAAGACAGTTATAGGTATACATGTATTACTACTCAATGCAGAACGCCGGAATCATGACTGTGAATATGTTAATAAATGGATTACGGTTGACAAAAAGCAAAACTAAGCCTTCATTATGAACACTATTTATCCATCAGCAGGAATATCTTGACTTTCAACACATCACACACAAGTGAATGAAAGGCATACTAAGTCAACAGCCATACATGTCACACTGAGGGTGGCCGTATAAACAACGCCAACACTGTCATAAACATGTGCCTTATAGTGAAACCACACTAAACAACAATGACAAACACATTTTCTGGAGAATATTTGCACGGCAATACAACATAAACCCTCCAGAACAAATTCCCTGCAGCACCAGCTCTTCCGGGACGCTACAATATTAACAAAGGCCATGGGTGAATCTACACCTAACATCCACTGTAAAGATACTAAGTACAGGAGTGTATCTAGTCAATACTACTATGTTTACATCAAAATGTTTTGGCATCACAAAATCTTCTTTCGTTTTTTTGATTTATTTATATTATGTTTAGAAACTCAAGAAATATGTCCCTGGACACATAAAGACTTTGAATATGACCTTTGATTGATTGATTGATTGATACTTGCATAAGTAGATTGCACAGTACAGTACACATTCCGTACAATTGACCACTAAATGGTAACACCCCAATAAGTTTTTCAACTTGTTTAAGTTTGTTCACGTTAATCAATTCATGGACCAGCGTATGATCTTGTAACTACTTGGTATCGGATTGTGGTATCATACAAAACTAATGCAAAGTATCAAACAACAGAAGCATACATGATTATCACATTTTAACAGAAGTGTATACAGAACGTTTTGAAACAGAAAATAAGCAGAAATTAACAGTAAATGAGCAAGTAAATTAATTATTTATTTTCTACCACTTGTCCTTACTAATTTGGACAAAATAATAGAATGAGAAATGACACTATATGTTACTGCATATGTCAGAAGTTAAATTAGGAGCCTTTGTTTGTTTACTTACTTCTAAAAGACAATTTGTCTTATATGGTCACTATTTTATTTAAGGACAAACTTGCAATCGGAAACATATGTTTGATGTACCCTAAGATTTTTGTTAAAACAAAGCTAATAAGGACATTTTTTATGGTTCCCTTTATTTAGAAATGTACCGAAAAGTAAAAAATACATTTTGGTACCAGTATCGGTACCAAAATTTTGGTATCGGGACAACACTAATGCTACGATACTTTCAGGCTTGTCCCTGCCAGTTTTGACATGTTTTAGATTTTCCTCTGTTTGTCTTATTTCCTTTCATGCCCCCTGGTAGGGTCTCCCAAGACAAACAGGTCCTAGGTGAGTGATCAGACAAAGAGCAGCTCAACAACTTCTATGGAATTACAACAAAATGAACCCAGATTTCCCTCGCCCGGACATGGGTCACCGGGGCCCCGCTCTGGAGCCAGGCCCGGAGTTGGGCACGATGGCGAGCGCCTGGTGGTCGGGCCTGTCCCCATGGGGCCCGGCCGGGCACAGCCCGAAGAGGCAACGTGGGTCATCCCTCCAATGGGCTCACCACTCATAGGAGGGGCCATAGAGGTCGGGTGCATTGTGAGCTGGGCGGCAGCCGAAGGCAGGGCACTTGGCGGTCCGATCCTTGGCTACAGAAGCTAGCTCTTGGGACGTGGAACGTCACCTCACTGGGGGGGAAGGAGCCTGAGCTAGTGCGCGAGGTAGAGAAGTTCCGGCTAGATATAGTCGGACTCACCTCGACGCACAGCAAGGGCTCTGGAACCAGTTCTCTCGAGAAGGACTGGACCCTCTTCCACTCTGGCGTTGCCGGCAGTGAGAGGCGACGGGCTGGGGTGGCAATTCTCGTTGCCCCCCGGCTCAAAGCCTGCACGTTTGAGTTCAACCCAGTGGACGAGAGGGTAGCTTCCCTTCGCCTTCGGGTGGGGGGACGGGTCCTGACTGTTGTTTGTGCTTACGCACCAAACAGCAGTTCAGAATACCCACCCTTTTTGGGTACACTCGAGGGAGTACTGGAAAGTGCTCCTCCGGGTGATTCCCTTGTCCTACTGGGAGACTTCAACGCTCACGTTGGCAACGACAGTGAAACCCGGAGAGGCGTGATTGGGAAGAATGGTCGCCCGGATCTAAACCCGAGTGGTGTTTTGTTATTGGACTTTTGTGCTCGTCACGGATTGTCCATAACAAACACCATGTTCAAACATAAGGGTGTCCATATGTGCACTTGGCACCAGGACACCCTAGGCCGCAGTTCCATGATCGACTTTGTAGTTGTGTCATCGGATTTGCGGCCTTATTTTTTGGACACTCGGGTGAAGAGAGGGGCGGAGCTTTCTACCGATCACCACCTGGTGGTGAGTTGGCTGCGATGGTGGGGGAGGATGCCGGACGGACCTGGCAGGCCCAAGCGCATTGTGAGGGTCTGCTGGGAACGTCTGGCAGAGTCTCCTGTCAGAGAGAGTTTCAATTCACACCTCCGGGAGAACTTTGAACATGTCACGAGGGAGGTGCGGGACATTGAGTCCGAGTGGACCATGTTCCGAACCTCTATTGTCGAGGCGGCTGATTGGAGCTGTGGCCGCAAGGTTGTTGGTGCCTGTCGTGGCGGTAATCCCAGAACCCGTTGGTGGACACCAGCAGTGAGGGATGCCGTCAAGCTGAAGAAGGAGTCCTATCGGGTTCTTTTGGCTCATAGGACTCCGGAGGCAGTGGACGGGTACCGACGGGCCAAGCGGTGTGCAGCTTTAGCGGTCGCGGAGGCAAAAACTCGTACATGGGAAGAGTTCGGGGAAGCCATGGAAAACGACTTCCGGACGGCTTCGAAGCGATTCTGGACCACCATACGGCGCCTCAGGAAGGGGAAGCAGTGCACTATCAACACCGTGTATGGCGCGGATGGTGTTCTGCTGACTTCGACTGCGGATGTTGTGGATCGGTGGAGGGAATACTTCGAAGACCTCCTCAATCCCACCAACACGTCTTTCTTTGAGGAAGCGGTGCCCGGGGAATCTGTAGTGGACTCTCCTATTTCTGGGGCTGAGGTCGCTGAGGTAGTTAAAAAGCTCCTCGGCGGCAAGGCCCCGGGGGTGGATGAGATCCGCCCGGAGTTCCTTAAGGCTCTGGATGCTGGGGGGCTGTCTTGGTTGACAAGACTCTGCAGCATCGCGTGGAAATCGGGGGCGGTACCTCTGGATTGGCAGACCGGGGTGGTGGTCCCTCTCTTTAAGAAGGGGGACCGGAGGGTGTGTTCCAACTATCGTGGGATCACACTCCTCAGCCTTCCCGGTAAGGTTTATTCAGGTGTACTTGAGAGGAGGCTCCGCCGGATAGTCGAACCTCGGATTCAGGAGGAACAGTGTGGTTTTCGTCCTGGTCGTGGAACTGTGGACCAGCTCTATACTCTCCGCAGGGTTCTTGAGGGTGCATGGGAGTTTGCCCAACCAGTCTACATGTGCTTTGTGGACTTGGAGAAGGCATTCGACCGTGTCCCTCGGGAAGTCCTGTGGGGAGTGCTCAGAGAGTATGGGGTATCGGACTCTCTTATTGTGGCAGTCCGCTCCCTGTATGATCAGTGTCAGAGCTTGGTCCGCATTGCTGGCAGTAAGTCGGACACGTTTCCAGTGAGGGTTGGACTCCGCCAAGGCTGTCCTTTGTCACCGATTCTGTTCATAACTTTTATGGACAGAATTTCTAGGCGCAGCCAAGGCGTTGAGGGGTTCCGGTTTGGTGGCCACGGGATTAGGTCTCTGCTTTTTGCAGATGATGTAGGCCTGATGGCTTCATCTGGCCGGGATCTTCAGCTCTCACTGGATCGGTTCGCAGCCGAGTGTGAAGCGACCGGAATGAGAATCAGCACCTCCAAGTCCGAGTCCATGGTTCTCGCCCGGAAAAGGGTGGAGTGCCATCTCCGGGTTGGGGAGGAGACCCTGCCCCAAGTGGAGGAGTTCAAGTACCTAGGAGTCTTGTTCACGAGTGGGGGAAGAGTGGATCGTGAGATCGACAGGCGGGTCGGTGCGGCGTCTTCAGTAATGCGGACGTTGTATCGATCCGTTGTGGTGAAGAAGGAGCTGAGCCGGAAGGCAAAGCTCTCAATTTACCGGTCGATCTACGTTCCCATCCTCACCTATGGTCATGAGCTTTGGGTCATGACCGAAAGGATAAGATCACGGGTACAAGCGGCCGAAATGAGTTTCCTCCGCTTGGTGGCGGGGCTCTCCCTTAGAGATAGGGTGAGAAGCTCTGCCATCCGGGAGGAGCTCAACGTAAAGCCGCTGCTCCTCCACATCGAGAGGAGCCAGATGAGGTGGTTCGGGCATCTGGTCAGGATGCCACCCGAACGCCTCCCTAGGGATGTGTTTAGGGCACGTCCAGCTGGTAGGAGGCCACGGGGAAGACCCAGGACACGTTGGGAAGACTATGTCTCCCGGCTGGCCTGGGAACGCCTCGGGATCCCCCGGGAAGAGCTAGACGAAGTGGCTGGAGATAGGGAAGTCTGGGCTTCCCTGCTTAGGCTGCTGCCCCCGCGACCCGACCTCGGATAAGCGGTAGATGATGGATGGATGGATGGATGGTCTTATTTCCTGTAAGCGCTCTTATGTTGTCTATTTCCTGCTGTTATCCCTGAGTGCTTTTCCCCTCAGCTGTGGCTGATTGGCACTTGGCCACACCTGGTGTCAATCAGCCATATGCTATTTAGACCAGCTTGTTCCTCCACTCTGGGCTGGATTATTTGTCACCACTACCTGTCAATGTCATTAATACTTATCGTTGTAGCTGTGTCTACTTCTGTTCACTCTGCTCATGTCATAGTTCATTTGTGTCACAGTAAGTGTTTTTGTTTCTAGTCCACATTTAGTCTTTGTGCTAGTTTCTGTTCATAGCCAAGTTTGTTCTCCAACTTGTGCGCGCCTTTTGTTTGGTCCCTTTTTTTTTTTTTTTTTTTTCGAGTGTCATTAATGCTTGTCGTAGAACCTGTAGCTATTTGCAGAGTGCTGTCTTTTTGTTGCTAATTCCTTTTTGCTGGATCCTGTTTTCCAGTTTGGCTGTTCCTAGTTCCTGGTTTGTGTTTTTTTTTTTCATTTTTAAAGATTAAATCATGTTTTCCTGCACAACGCCTGCAGTCTTCACTGCATCTTGGGGTTCGTCACAAACTCAACCTGACAGATACTTGTGATCTGGAAGAACAGGAAATTCTTTCTTGAAAAGAGAATGACGCCAACCCTTGAATTTAGAGAATTTATCATGCAAAAGTTTGACTCTTGCCGGCTTTAATTCGACATGGTCTATTTTTCAACACCACAAGCACACGAATGGGGGCATCTCCGTCGAGAAAAACACATGTGTTGTGGTTTTCCTGCAACGCTCAGCGATTAAACTCGAACAGAATCATTGAAATCAATTAGAATCACATTGAGGCTGTCATCAGGCTGACATGTGGCAACCCCGTCTGCGTTCGGCTCCCACAGACCGGTCTCTATTATGGTAATAAAACTGTCCATTTTGAAAAAAAAAAGGCTTGTCACCGTGTGTGCAACTGACATCAGTCTGTTAGTTTGGCATTAATCTGCTCGGGAAAACAGTGGTAGGTGGTCCGATGCCTTTCATTAAACATTTCTAGTGACAGACGGCCTCTGTGGGTGAACTTCTTTTTATTTAACTCACGTACTAGACATGTAAAGACTGCGTGGGATAATGGGTAATTAGCTGAAAGGGCTTCTACTCTGTGATTGGTCAATCCATCATTATATGTGACGGTCATGATCACTATGACGATTCACCACAAAAACAACAACTACCCAACCATTTTCTGTCCTGTTCATGGTCAGAGTAGGGTTGTACGGTATACAGTTACTAAAAAAGTACCAGAGTATTACTGAATTAAAAACAGTACTATGTATACTGCCTCTAAAAATACCAGTATTTTATTTAATTGTATTTTTTTTTTTTTTTACGGACATGACAGGGCATTTCTGCTTTTACAAGCAGAAGCAATTAACAATATGATTTGCCTGAGTCGCATGACAGGACAAAAAAAAAAAAACATTGTACCTTGCGGGTCATCATACAGGTACTGTATGTCTCTCTGATTATTGCAGAATTATACCAAACAGTGAGTCAGAAGTATAATAGGACACATAATATTTCAGTTATTATTAGTCAGTTTCCGGGGCGGTATAGCTCGGTTGGTAGAGTGGCCGTGCCAGCAACTTGAGGGTTGGAGGTTCGATTCCCGCTTCCGCCATCCTAGTCACTGCTGTTGTGTCCTTGGGCAAGACACTTTACCCACCTGCTCCCAGTGCCACCCACACTGGTTTAAATGTAACTTAGATATTGGGTTTCACTATGTCAAGCGCTTTGAGTCACTAGGGAAAAGCGCTATGTAAATATAATTCACTTCACTCCATACACACATTTTGTAATGAAAATGAAACGAGTAATTGAATTGCCGTATTTTTCGGACTATAAGTCGCAGTTTATTTCGTGGTTTGGCCGGGGGTGCGACTTACAGTGGGGCAAAAAGTATTTAGTCAGCCACTGATTGTGCAAGTTCTACCACTTAAAATGATGACGGAGGTCTGTAATTTTCATCACAGGTACACTTTAACTGTGAGAGACAGAATGTGAAAAAAAAATCCAGGAATTCACATTGTAGGAATTTTGAAGAAATTATTTGTAAATTATGGTGAAAAATAAGTATTTAGTCAACCATTCAAAGCTTTCACTGATGGAAGGAGGTTTTTGCTCAAAATCTCACGATACATGGCCCCATTCATTCATTCCTTAACACGGATCAATCGTCCTGTCCCCTTAGCAGAAAAACAGCCCCAAAGCATGATGTTTCCACCCCCATGCTTCACAATAGGTGTGGTGTTCTTGGGATGCAACTCAGTATTCTTCTTCCTCCAAACACGCCGAGTTGAGTTTATACCAAAAAGTTATATTTTGGTTTCATCTGACCACATGACATTCTCCCAATCCTCTGCTGTATCGTCCATGTATCCATTTTGGTATAAACTCAAAACCTCCTTCCATCAGTGAGAGCTTTGAATGGTTGACCAAATACTTATTTTAACCATAATTTACAAATACATTCTTTAAAATTCCTAAAATGTGAATTCCTGGATTTTTTTTTCATATTCTGTCTCTCACAGTTGAAGTGTACCTATGATGAAAATTACAGACCTCTGTCATCATTTTAAGTGGGAGAACTTGCACAATCGGTGGCTGACTAAATACTTTTTAGCCCCACTGTATACTCAGGAGTGACTTATGTGTGAAATTATTAACACATTACCGTAAAATATAAAATAATATTATTTAGCCCATTCACGTAAGAGACTAGACGTATAAGATTTCATCGGTTTTAGCAATTAGGAGTGACAGATTGTTTGGTAAACGTATAGCATGTTCTATATGTCATAGTTATTTGAACGACTCTTACCATAATATGTTACGTTAACATACCAAGCACCTTCTCAGTTGGTTATTTATGCGTCATATAACGTACACTTATTCAGCTTGTTGTTCACTATTCTTTATTTATTTTAAATTGCCTTTCAAATGTCTGTTCTTGCTGTTGGGTTTTATCAAATAAATTTCCCCAAAAATGTTATTTATACTCCAGTCCGACTTATATATGTTTTTTCCTTCTTTATTATGCATTTTCGGCCGGTGCGACTTATACTCCGGCGCGGCTTATACTCGGAAAATTACGGTATTTGTATGTACATTAAAACACCATTAGATAAATGGTTGATGTAATGTGGCATGCTACTTTTGATGTGGTTGTATGTCAACAAGAAGGCATCAGAAGCACAGCGAGTTCAAAGCAGGAAATATCTTTTTTACTCATTAAGGCAACAACCAACATCACTCTAACATGAACTTGACATCACATACGCATCCTTGTGGTGAATAATGGCTGTCCAGCTTATGAGATGTAATGCAAGTGTGATGCTATTATTGTTTTTTATTAATGGCCTTAATGCTGATGGAAATGATGAGTGATAATAAAAGTGATTTGTTTACTTGTGGTTGTTCAATGTTTTTAATCACTGTTATTGAGGTTTGCATCATTGTTATTCTTATTCATTTTTGTTTGACCTTTTAGTTTTTCTTAGTGTCGTGTTTGTGTGTCTTCTCAATTGCTCTGTGGATGGCTTTTCGGGGTTTTGCGGGGCTGGGATTGGTTTGGAATTGAGAATGTGTAAATTTAATAGTTAAAGTTAAAGTAAAAGTTAAGTTCAAGTACCAATAATAGTTACACACACACACACACACACACACTATGTGTTATGAAATTTGTCCTCTGCATTAGACCCATCCCCATTTCCACCCCCTGGTAGGTGAGGGGAGCAGTGAGCAGCAGTGGTGGCTTGCACCCGGGAATTATTTTTGGGGATTTAACCCCCAATTCCAACCCTTGATGCTGAGTGCCAAGCAGGGAGGTAATGGGTCCCATCTTTATAGTCTTTTGTATGACTCGGCCGGGGTTACACTAACGACCTACCGATCTCAGGGCGGACACTAACCACAAGGCCACTGAGAAAATAAAGTACAATTATACAAAAATAAATAAAAAAATAGGAGGAAGAAACATCTCACAGCGAACACACATGTATGTAAACGTACACATACACAATACTAATTCAGGGAAAAATGAACGACAATTAACTGAAGTCACAATGTTGCAATTCTAAAATACAGCCATCAAAGCAAAATCAATCTTTTAATTAATTTGCGCTAGTGAAAATTTTCAACAGAGCTGCTGTAATTGCCCGAGAATCTGAGCTAACAAACACAGCTGAGCTAATGCTGCTCAGTCTGGGCGCTGACGTAACACAGTATTTAGCAACATGCACCGCTTTTGAAAGGCACACTCACACACACACATACACGCACACCCACACCCACACACATACTGGTTATCATTTGGAATGGGGACCAAGTTTTTGATCATCCACCCTTTCTAGAGGTTGTGGAGGCCTAAAAAAAAAAAAAAAAAATGGGTAAAATGGCCTCTGCCCAGTTAGCTCATACACATCTTTAAATCTCTGGATTGATGAAGTAATGTGCTGATCATTCTTACTGGGGACCCTGAGGAAAAATATTTAATAGGGTTCATGGGGACCAAATTTAAAAAATTGTGCATAATACAAACAAATTTGTACATGACGACTGAGGACCATTTAAAAAAAAAAATGAAAAAAATAAAAGTTTAAATTAAATATGACATGATCCTCAGAATACAGCACTACAACCGTCCTCTTATAAGAAGTCTCACCACTTAAATGTTAAAGTAAAATCGTATCCCATTAGCCAACATCTCCTGCAGGCAAACCACGTTCGTTACGGGGACCAGGTGGAAGTGATTAACTGTACACGGAAGAAGTGTGAGCAGAGCAGCGAGTGCAGTACCAGTTACAGCCCGATGAGGGGGCTGCTGTGCAAATGTCTCACACTCAAACTAACCAGTAAACATGTTTTATGGGCCAAAGCTTAAAAATCAGAATGGATCTGACTATCATTTAAAAAGGTTTCCCTTTAGGGCAGTGGTCCCCAACCACCAGGCCGGGGCCCAATTGGTACCGGGCCGCAGAATAATTTTTTATTCATTTTTATAAAAAAAATATATAATTATAATAATATATATATATATATATATATATATATATTTTTTTTTTTTTAAATTAAATCAACATTAAAAAAAACACAATATACACTTACAATTAGTGCACCAACCACAAAAACCTCAATATTTTATGACAAAAACGTCCCTTTTTCATGACAAAAAAAAAAAAAAAAGCACCCCCCCACCCCCCGGGCCGCAGGACAATTATTAAGCGTTGACCGGTCTGCGGATACAAAAAGGTTGGGGACCACTGCTTTAGGGGACCTGTTTTTGTGTCCCCATACCGTCAGAGGTCCCCTAAAGGTGACTGTGTAAACGGAGCGATGTCCCCATTAAGTCAGCATTGCCAGAACACACACACACACACACACACACACACACAGACACACACACACACACACACACACACACACACACACACACACACACACGCACACACACACACACACACACACACACTCTGGTCTCTCGAAACATCTCAACTGCAATTGCCAGATGTTTGACGCTTCTGTTTTGTTAAAGTAATGCAATATTTACTTACTACTTAATTGCTTACTAATTATTAGTTATTTTGCAACCGTCTGTTTTGGCAAGAATTATGACGCTTATCAATTTCTGATGACATATTGGCCGGATAAACGCATCCCGGTTGTTCTGACTGCAGTTGCATAGACTTAGACCAGACCTGGGCAAATTAAGACCCGGGGGCCAAATGCGGCCCGTTTAGCTTTTCAATGAGTTACTATGGTCATTTAATGAGTTACTATGATCATCTAATTAGTTACTATGGTCATCTAATTTGTTACTATGGTCATCAAATTAGTTACTATAGATAGATAGATAGATAGTACTTTATTGATTCCTTCAGGAGAGTTCCTTCAGGAAAATTAAAATTCCAGCAGCAGTGTACAGAGTTGAGATCAATTTAAAGAAAAAAGTAAAAAGTAAATAATGGGGGTTTAAAAGGAAACAAAATAGAGAAATATTACAAAAAGAATAAAAACAATGGGAATAACAATATAACGGTAAAATAAGAATATAACAAGACAAAGTAGGCAGTAGTGACCATGTTATGAAAACGTATTGCACTGTTATTGTTTTGCATCCCCTGTCATCCTAATACCCCCTGTCCCCCGTCCCAGAGAGGAGTTTTACAGTCTAATGGCGTGTGGGACAAAGGAGGTCTTGAGTCTATTAGTCCTGCACTTGGGATGAAGCAGTCTAGCACTGAACAGGCTCCTCTGGCTGCTGATAACGCTATGCAGAGGGTGACTGGCATCATCCAGGATGCTCACTAGTTTGTCCACAGTCCTCTTCTCTGCCACCGTCACCAGTGAGTCCAGTTTCATTCCCATTGTAGAACCGGCCCGCCTGATCAGTTTCTCAAGTCTGGAGCTGTCCTTCTTAGATGTACTGCCCCCCCAGCACACTACCATGTAGAACAGAATATATAGTCATCTAATTAGTTACTATGGTCATATAATTAGTTACTATGGTCATCTAATTAGTTACTATGGCCATCTAATTAGTTACTATCTTTATATAATTTGTTACTATGGTCATATAATTAGTTACTACGGTCATTTAAGTATTTACGATGATCATCTAGTTAGTTACTATGGTCATCTAATTAGGTACTATGGTCATCTAATTAGTTACTATGGTCATCTAATTTGTTAATATGGTCATCTAATTAGGTACTATGGTCATCTAATTAGTTACTATGGTAATGTAAGTCACAGCAGCTCAGACGAGGCACCAACCAGTGTGGGAGGGGAGCGTTTCCACAGAATGTTTCCAGAGCCTGAAATGTGGGTGTCAGGGACAGAGGTGGAAGGAGATTTTTACAGCAAAGTTTTAAAGATTAGTGATACATCACATATATCAGATTGTAGGTGTTTTTTGTTGTTGTTTTTTTTACCTTTCACCTTCGTATTTCACTGTTTGTTGCATTTGTATTGCGTTTCTCTTGTTTGTAAAATATGTGGATGGAGAGGGGGTGTGAAGTTCATATGTTGTCAATATTCAGTGTTTTATCCTTCATAGTTAATATTGTAAATCCAACATTCTTTATTTTCATGTACATTCTTGGTAGGGGTATGGGGAAAAATATTGATTCGAATACGAATCGAATCGAATACGTTGTGCGATTCAGAATCGATTCTCATTTTCAAAAAATCTATTTTTTTTTATTTTTATCAATCCAACAAACCACTACACAGCAATACCATAACAACGCAATCCAATTCCAAAACCAAACTTGACCCAGCATCACTCGGAACTGCAATAAACAGAGCAGTTGAGAAGACACAAACACGGCACAGAACAAACCAAAAGTAGTGAAACTAAAATGAACAATATCAACAACAGTATCAATATTAGTTATAATTTAAGCAGAGCAGTGATTAAAAATCCCTCATTGACATTCTCATTAGACATTTATAAAAAAAAAAAAAAGAACAATAGTGGCTTACACTTGCATCGCATCTCATAAGCTTGACAACACACTGTGGCCAATGTTTTCACAAAGATAAAATGAGTTATATTTTTGGTTCATTTAATAGTTAGAACAAATTTACATTATTGCAATCAGTTGATAAAACATTGTCCTTTACAATTATAAAAGCTTTTTTTTTTTTAATCTACTACTGTGCTAGCATGTCAGCAGACTGGGGAAGATCCTGCTGAAATCCTATGTATTGAATGAATACAGAATCGTTTTGAATCGGAAAAATATCGTTTTTGAATCGAAAATCGAATCGAAACATAAAAATCGATATATTGTCAAATCGTGACCCCAAGAATCGATATTGAATCGAATCGTGGGACACCCAAAGATCCACAGTCCTAATTCTTGGTGTCTCTCTCAGTAGAAAATGTAAAATTCCATTCCGTTTTTGAAAGTTTTTAGACATTATTATGAGGTTTTGTATTAATGTTCCTAAAAATAAATATACCGGGCCCCAGACACGTTTTGTTTCTCCAGGTTTGGCCCCCCCGAGTCAAAATAATTGCCCAGGCTTGACTTAGACAAACTGTATTGATCCCCAATGGAAATTGTTTTGTGTGAGGTTCTGTGTTTGAGCACTCAAGTTTATCCAACTTGTTTGTACGTGAACTGAAGCGACATACAAAAATCGGGGCTAACTTATGGCAAAACCTAAATTCTATGAAAAGTGGAGCGAAATTAAAAACAAAGATACGACCACTGCACAATGGTTCAGTTGCAAGTTGTCCATGAAAACATTCACCCTGACTCAATTATTTCTCTTTTATTTTTCTACAAATAAAGGTAATCTCATTTTATAGACATTTTTTCCCCACGACTGTATTCGCATTGCTAATTATCAGATTGGAGGTCTATCTTGGAGGTACATTTCTTTCAGAAGTTTATGCATGAAGTCAAATTATGAATTCACACCTAGGTGTAGTTCTAGACGCAGCCTGGTTCCTTCTTAATTAGGGCAAATTAATTACTTTGGAAAGTTATTGACTTTTGATGCATGATTTGTTTTGTTGTGTGCACACTTCATTATAATATTATTTACAGGACTTAGGTGAACTTATACTGTTTGAAATATAGACACACTTTATTCGCTAGAACAGTTTTTTATTAAAAGAAGGTGTTCAACAATTTACATGTCGACTTTGAAAAGAATCTATCAACTCTAAAAAATTAGAAACTCACGGTCACATGTATCCCACTAAGCATTCGACAATTGCTGCTGTTTAAGTAATCAAATATTTTTTTAAATTACCATAAAACTTCAGAGAAACTGACTTGATTTCTTCATTGGCCGGACCATTTTATCTACTGGTATACTATACATCAAACTAATGCTTTTACAAAAATAACACAATTTTGATTTTGATTAAAACAGTGAACGGCATACATTGAACCATATAAATAATAAAACAATATGTGTGAAAGGGAGGCATGCTTGAGCTTCCTGCGCGACCTCAGAACGCAGAGATAGAATGTGTCGCGCAGGTAGAAGAATATCCATTCTAGAAGAAGCAAGCAGTGGACCGCCGGCAAGTCAAGAAACTACAAACAATGGTTCCAAAATGCACAACGGAAACAGAGGCATAAACTCACTAGTGCTCCAAGACCCCCGCATGAGGTTCTGGGTATTTGTTATGTTGTGTTTATGTTGTTTTACAGTGTGGATGTTCTCCCGAAATATGTTTGTCATTTTTGTTTGGTGTGGGTTCACTGCCGAATGCACTTTAACGTCATGCCCAAGACACACATGGCCCATGCTACAACTACAGAATATACCATTAATTCCGATAAAAATGTGTGTTTTTATTGACTTCCTTCACATTAGCTTAAAACAGAGGTATTGCATGTTTATTCAAGTGGAGAACTTTCCCAGGGGTGTCACACGAACAGGTTATATTAAAATGAGCTGCATATTTTTGGAATGAAACAAACTGCTATTCCAAATGTGTCCACTGGATGTCACTATAGCAATTGTGTTAGGACTGGCAAAAAGTACAAAGCAAAGCGTGGCTGCGGCTCCTCTCCCTCGACCCATTTGAAACTTAAAACCTGCCGTTTTATGTATTCTGCTTCGAACAAATCGTTATTTGACACCCTTACTCAATTTCTCTGTCAAAAACAAGAAAACGTAACCCTTTTGAATAGTTTTTACCTCCGTTTCTTACCGTATGTTGAGTTAGCACTGGATTGATACGTAAACATGACAAAGTAGGTATTTGATGCCTAGAACTCCCTTGTGGAGGGGGTCCGGTCCGATCCGGTGGCCATGGATGACATACTGGCTGTCCAGAGTCAGGACCCAGGATGGACCGCTCGTCCAGAGTTGGGACCCAGGATGGACCGCTTGCCTGTGTATCGGCTTGGGGACATCCCTGCGCTGCTGATCCGCCTCCGCTTGGGATGGTTTCCTGCTGGCTCTGCTGTGAACGGGACTCTCGCTGCTGTGTTGGGTCCGCTTTGGACTGGACTCTCGCGGCTGTGTTGGATCCATTATGGATTGAACTTTCACAGTATCATCTTAGACCCGCTCGACATACATTGCTTTCGTCCTCTTCTAGGTTCTCATAGTCATCATTGTCACCGAAGGTTCTCATAGTCATCATTGTCACCGAGTTTCCCTTGCCCTTATGTGGCCCTACCGAGGATGTCGTAGTGGTTTGTGTTGTGGTTTGTGCAGCCCTTTGAGACACTAGTGATTTAGGGCTATATAAGTAAACATTGATTGATTGATTGATTAATAGAACAGTTTACATGTTGTGTTTTTTGTTCAATCCCAGAAAGACTGTGACTTAAAGTTGAATCCCGGCTCTGTAGATACACAGAGACAAAGTCTAAGCTCATTGTGTTTTTGAAACTGCACCAATTTTTTTAACAAACTTTAAGTGTTTTGTCCACTTGATTATTTGTCATTTGTACATTTTCAGAATGTGATTGTTCTATTGTTGGCCAAAGTGAAAGAAAGAAAAACAACCTGGAGTTGTCTTTTTTTTTAAGTCATCATGCCATGATTTTACCGTTCCAGTCCAGTTGGTAATAGATTTTAATCCATGTGGCCCCTGAGTTGACATGAGTTTGAAACCCTGACTTACCTGTGCTGTAATATATAATATATACAACACAGTATGGCTGAAGCTTATGCAGGCTTACACTCAGTGGAGACTATCACATTAATAGCTCCTGAGAGAGAGAGAGGGAGAGAGAGAGAGAGAGAGAGAGAGAGACAGAGAGAGAGAGGAGGGATGCACTAAGGATCCTCTATGTTACAATGACATACAGTACACTTGCCTCTGGAGACACTGCAGTGGATTACCAGGCAGCAAGGAAGCTGAATGTTCTGGCTAAAGTTATCCTCGTTGCATACAGTATGCAGCTTTAACGGCTCACATGCCTAGTTCCATCTCAGGGGAGTTGTACAGCGACAAATTGGGTGGTTAGGTCCAGAGCAGGGGTGTCATTTTAGATCTGGGGCCACATGGAGAAAAATCTACTCCCAAAGTGGGCTGAACTGGTAGAATATCGGCAGGATAACTTAAAAATAAAGAACTTAAGATTGATTTCTTTGTTTATTTACTTATTTATTTTCATCAGACATTCCTATCCATCACATCATATTTACATACGTCATAGACCTGTTGTCTGCGACGAGGTGGCGACTTGTCCATGGTGTACTCCGCCTTCCCCCCGAATGTAGCTGAGATAGGCTACAGCGCCTCCCACGATTGAAGGAAGTAAGCGGTAGAAAATGGATGGATGGGATTGATCTGTTGTCTGCCCTAAATGTCACAATATTGTTTTTGTTTGTAATCCAACGATTCCACCCCCCCCCCAAAAAAAGAAAGGAACAGCAAGAAAACAAACAGCAAGAAAACAAACTCACACAAAAAAAATTACAGATAAATCACTTAAATAAAGAAAAAATAAATAATGATAATAATAATAATAAAATCCAATCCAATCCTCTTGTCCCTTTTGGGGTAGTGGGGGTTGCTGGAGCCTATCTCAGCTGCATTTGGGCGGAAGGCGGGACGGCGTGGCGCAGTGGACGAGTGGCCGTGCACAACCCGAGGGTCCCTGGTTCAATTCCCACCTAGTACCAACTTCGTCACGTCCGTTGTGTCCTGAGCAAGACACTTCACCCTTGCTCCTGATGGGTCCTGGTTGGCGCCTTGCATGGCAGCTTCTTCCATCAGTGTGTGAATGTGTGTGTGAATGGGTGAATGTGGAAGTAGTGTCAAAGTGCTTTGAGTACCTTGAAGGTAGAAAAGCGCTATACAAGTACAACCCATTTACCATTATTTATTTACACCCTGGACAAGTCGCCACCTCATAGCAGGGCCAACACAGATAGACAGACAAGATTCACACTTACATTCACACACTAGGGCCAATTTAGTGTTGCCAATCAACCTATCCCCAGGTGCATGTCTTTGGAGGTGGGAGGAAGTCAATAAATTAATAATAATAATAATAATCAGTAATAAAATAAAATAATATAAACAGGTAGTAAATAATAACAAAAAACTAATTATATATATATATATATATATATATATATATATATATATAGGGAGTATCCGTTTTTTTATTTGTTTAAAAATAGAATAATCACATCCTGAAAATGTACAAATGATAATGTTGTTAGGGTTTTTTTACACTTACATGTTGCGCGTATTAGTATCCTATCGTTGTTTGTCCTTATTTATATTTTCTGAATAAATTTTATAATAAGGTTCATCAGTCAACCCATTGGTGTTGATATTCAATCTATAAAGATAAAAATAAATATGTCAAAATCAAATTGCAGTATGTCATTTATGTGATTTGCTCATTTTTCTCGACTGGTGCGCCGACATCACGTGGGTTTTTTTGTACATATGTTTCATCATCTACAAAGATACAAAGAATTGCTATTGTGACATCCAGTGGACACATTTAGAACACCTTTTTTTTTAATTAAAAAAAATTCATGTTAATTTAATTACTTGGCAAACTCATCCCGTAGGCCAGATAAAACCTGTTCGCGGGCCTGATCCGGCCCTCGGGCCGTACGTTTGACACCCCTGGTCAAGAGTATGTAAAACAAAATAATAGTATTCACCAACTCTTATTTGTACTGCCTGTCAAACAGTCACGTTCTATGGAAGCTTTTTCTCATATACATTACTTTTTTTCAAAATGTATGACAAAATCAGGATATGCATTGAAGTATATCCTGTGCTGCTTTTATTCACATTATTTCCATTCACATATACACAACATAATTCCCATACATTTATTCCCACAATGCTTGTTAACTCGCGCAAATTATTCTTCTGCAAGCTCGTGTTACATAAAATTCACCTCATTGACTCTGGCAGCTGAGACTAAGCGTGTTATTTGGCAGATCGGTGGGCTGTTAGGGCCGATCATATTTACCTTTTCTGAGGAGAATGCAAATATAGTCAGGGATGATTCACAAAATAGGATGGCTATATTTTACAGAGCAAAAAAATGACGGAAGAAAGTCTTGTCAGGCAGATGTAAGCAAATATGTAACATTGATACACGAGGATAGTTGGAAACAAACTGTATTTTGTCACTAGTGATGGGCAAGCGACTTGGAAAATTTTGCAAGCTAAGCTACAAGTTATTCTCGATTAAATGTAGCTAAGCTACAGGGGAAGATATCCCCAGAGAATTGTAGCAAGTTACACAGTTACAAAAGTAGCTTGCTACATCAAAGCTACAGTATATAAATATATAACTTTAACACGTTGTGGTGCTCATAAATCACCCAACATACAAAATACAGCAAACCGAAAAAAGGCAACTGTGCTGAACGCACGGGAAGCTAAGGTGAGACTTAGCACAGGAATCAAAGCATAGAAAACCAGAAATTAACAACTGTTTCATAAAGCAAACAAGGAATCCAGACAGTGTGTGGCGAGCAATGTGAATAAATAGCTCTCTGATTAGTGCCCGGCGGCAGGTGAGCATCCCGGACACTAATCAGAGGCAGGTGATACTAATTTGCACCCATAGCAACTAAAACAAACACAGGGCTGCACAAAACAGGAACTAAGGGAATCCAAAACTAAACATGACTAAACAAAACATGATCCGGGCAACGTCTCCTAATTCTTCGCAAGGATTTTGAGTCATTCTTCATATAAACGGTAATATAACAAGATTCTATCAGTCGGCATCTTAATGACAGCAGACCTTGTCCAGTAAGTGAAGTTTTATTTTGTTTGTTGGCTCTCATGATGTCTGCAGTGAGCAGTTATCAGTTTTGTTGTTGAAAAAAAAAAAAGTACAAACCCCGTTTCCGTATGAGTTGGGAAATTGTGTGAGATGTAAATATAAACGGAATACAATGAT